>NC_056735.1:1418133593-1418338593 GCF_019279795.1 Protopterus annectens
GACTTTTGGAAAGTTCCTGTGTTTCCCATTTCCTTTCTTGGATAAAAGGAGGCTTCTTTGTTCACCAGTGGGAGTGGGCAGCTTAGAGCAGCCTATTTATCTCTGGAGGAGTTTTCCCAGCACAAGAATCTGGTAGTCTATTGGCTGTTTTGGGCCAATTTCTAGCTCTTTCAATCCCCCTGTATAAAACCAGCTTTGGCACGGTTTCTGTGCTTGTTTCTACTCAGCAAAGCTCCTCATGGTCCTGCAGAATGGTGCTAGCAGCAGAGAGACAAAAAGAGTGACTGCTTACCTGATTAAGTATATTTTCTTCTACTATTACCTGTGCGACTGTCTGCTCTCACTGAAAAGCGAGTATATCTGCTCCTTTACTTGTTTTAAGCTGTTTTAAACTGTTTTACTGCAATTTTTTACTTGCACTTTGAAAAGTTTGTCCTGTTTGTTGAAATTTACCTGTTGAGGCTACACACTCAAGTGCGCTAGCCTGTGTTATATATTTACTGCATTTTCTGCTGTTTGTGTACTAAAAAAGAAAAAATCAAAAAAATGATCCTTGTTTCCCGCCTTTCCTGACCTAGAGTAGTCCAAATACAGGCTTTGCTGTATTCTGGACTTTTGGAAAGTTCCTGTGTTGCCCATTTCCTTTCTTTGATAAACGGAGGCTTCTTTGTTCACCAGTGGGAGTGGGGAGCATAGAGCAGCCTATCTATCCCTGGAGGAGTGTTCCCAGCACAAGAATCTGGTAGTCTATTGGCCATTTTGGGCCAATTTCTAGCTCTTTCAAGTCCCCCTGTATAAAACCCGATTTGGAGAGGTTTCTGCACTTGTTTCTACTCAGCAAAGCTCCTCGTGGTCCTGCAGAGTGGTGCTAGCAGCAGAGAGACAAAAAGAGTGACTGCTTACCTGATTAAGTATATTTTCTTCAACTATTACCTGTGCAACTGTCCGCTCTCACTGAAAAGCGAGTATATCTGCTCCTTTACCTGTTTTAAGCTGTTTTAAGCTGTTTTACTGCAACTTTTTACTTGCACTTTCAAAAGTTTGTCCTGTTTGTTGAAATTTACCTGTTGAGGCTACACACTCAAGTGCGCTAACCTGTGTTATATATTTACTGCATTTTCTGCTGTTTGTGTACTAAAAAAGAAAAAAAAATCAAAAACATTATCCTTGTTTCCCGCCTTTCCTGACCTAGAGTAGTCCAAATGCAGGCTTTGCTGTATTCTGGACTTTTGGAAAGTTCCTGTGTTGCCCATTTCCTTTCTTGGATAAAAGGAGGCTTCTTTGTTCACCAGTGGGAGTGGGGAGCTTAGAGCAGCCTATCTATCCCTGGAAGAGTGTTCCCAACACAAGAATCTGGTAGTCTATTGGCCATTTTGGGCCAATTTCTAGCTCTTTCAAGTCCCCCTGTATAAAACCCGCTTTGGGGTGGTTTCTGCACTTGTTTCTACTCAGCAAAGCTCCTCGTGGTCCTGCAGAGTGGTGCTAACAGCAGAGAGACAAAAAGAGTGACTGCTTACCTGATTAAGTATATTTTCTTCTACTATTACCTGTGCGACTGTCCGCTCTCACTGAAAAGCAAGTATATCTCCTCCTTTACCTGTTTTAAGCTGTTTTAAGCTGTTTTACTGCAATTTTTTACTTGCAGTTTGAAAAGTTTGTCCTGTTTTTTGAAATTTACCTGTTGAGGCTACACACTCAATTCACTTCCAAATTCAAACCTCCGGGTTTGAGAGTACCATATTTTAAAATAAATCTACTTTCTTTTTTTGGAAGTGAATTTGAACATTTAATAGTATCTTTCTTGTGTTTTGTAATGAATAATTCGATGTATTCTAAGCTTTATTTATGTGTTTCTTATATTTGTACTAATTTTGTCTGTACCTTTAACTCTCTGGAGTTGTTTAATACCATTTCAATCATATTTAATTGTTTAATTGTTGATTGTTGGGTAGCACCAGTATATATAATGCATCTGGTGGCTTGAAGTTTATTCCTTTGAAGGCTGTTGGGCCGAGGTACCGGAATAAATCTGTTGTATCCTGCATCCTGTTCTTGTGGTTTGTTTCATCTAATCTTGTTGCTGCTGTTGGTTGCTGTTTCTAATGTTAGAGCTGGGTCTGGATTTATGATGGCTAATTTCAACGTGGAGAGTGATGGATTTCTATTCGCCAGCTTGGCTAAAGAAAGGGATCTAAAGCTGGCTCAATTTGACCCATGGACAATGTCTGGTAATTACGGTCATGATAAAAAATTTGAAGATCTAAAGAGACTTAGAATTAAAGAAACTTCATTGTTTTATGACATTTGCCTTTTGGAGAAATATGTCGAATTATCAATCACACCGAGAGGTTTGAGAATTGACAAACTTCCTGCATATAGATTTTCAGAGGATGAAGATGAATTTTTAGCCGAATGGCAGGCAGCGTCTCTTCAATGTACCTTAACTTGGTTGAGAATTCTAATTAAACGGAATCGGAGAAGTCTTGGATTAATCCAATCTAAAATAGCAGAAGGTGAGGCAAGCTTATCAGATACACATGCAACTCCTTCGTTTTTACAGGCCATGAAAGATATTAATAGTGCTGTTTCTAAGGCTGAATGTGAAGTTATAGCAAGAAAAAAGAAAAAACTGAACAGAGATATTGCTGATTTTAAAAGCAATATCATTTATTCGTGGCAGCGTCAGCGTCAGCGTAAGAAAGGTACGAGTGGTACATCCCGGGAGAGATCATCAGAGGGTAGTTCATGCAGTGGGCGTAATTCTTCTGTTTCATCATCAGATACAGCCGGTGGTAGCAAGAAAAGTGTATCCTTTGAACGCGTTGACTTGGCGGATGATAATGGCTCGCTGACCGAAGGAGAAGAACAAGGCAGGTGGAATTTTCGGCAAGGGGTGAAACGATAATCTCGCCAAAAAGGTCGCAACAAAAGGTACTGATTTCGTTGCTAACGCTCATGCTAACGCTCATGTGTCTAACACCTTTTGTGGACATGAGCGTGGAAATGAATGTGTTGTTTACCAATGATTTTTTTCTGGAGAATAATGAGAACAGTACTAATGTTGTTAATTTAAGCGACTTGGTTCTAACATCTGAAATGTTAATGGTGCTGAATTTAGGCAGTAAATTCGTGCCAACAAAAATCCCTGCACTTTGTGATATTCTACTGGACATTAAACGCTTTTGTAGGAAATTATATTTAAAAGTATTCTTTGACAAAGGCTGTGCTACTAATGCTATTTCTGTGGCATGTACAGAAAGTAATTCAAATGTTTTTGTAGACTCTAACAGTGTTGAAAATAGTTCTGTTTGCTCTGTTGATTTGGATGACTTGGATGATTTCTCTGTTCTTTTTGATCCTTTATTGGATGTTTCTATTTATGATATTATGGCTGAAAATGTACCAGCTAGTGTTAGTCAGAGGGGCAGTAGCTTAGTAGATGGTAGTAGTGAGGCAGGGGTTCTTGACATTCGTTCTGAACGTTTTTTTACTGGTTATGGTAAATTTATTTTACCTCAATTACCTAGTCGTAGCTCTTTCTGTCCACCAAAAAATTCTGCAGCTTTGAGGACATTTGAGAATGTCTTATGTAAAAAGGCAGAAATTGAATATGCTAGCTTTTTGAAGCAGTTTTTTTCCTTCAATTTAAGCAAGCCTGAATGGTATGCTTTGAAGAATATGAAGGAAGCTTCAAAAAAGTATGCTTTTTGTGTTGCAGATAAAGGGGGCAAGTGGGTAGTTATGAACAAATGTCATTATTTAAAAATGAACTATGATTTATTATGTAATGATTACGTTTATGTTGAGTTGCCTAGAAATCCCATTAATGAATATAATTCTTCTCTTTTAGAAATTCTTGAGAGAGGTGAAAGGTTGGGTTTTCTGAGTAACAAAGATGTCAAACGTTTATATGTGGTTAATCCTAAGGACCCTACTTTTTATGCTTTGCCAAAAATACACAAAAATATCTTTGACCCCCCTGGTCGCCCTATTGTGTCCTGTTGTGGTGGTTATTTGGAGTTTGTAGGAATTTTTTTGGATAGCGTATTAATGGACCAATTGAAATATGTTGCCTCTCATATTACAAATACAAATCAATATTGTGAGATGATTAAAAATTTCAAATGGGACTCTAGTTTTTACTGGGCTACGGTCGATGTAAACTCCTTATATACTAACATTAGTAATAAATTGGGTTTGGAAGCCATAATGAAAATTTTGGGTGAAGGTCCACGCACATCTTTTGTTATTTCTCTTTTAGAGTTTGCACTTAGTCACAACTATTTTGTATTTAATAATAAAATATTTCTTCAAGTAGATGGGACTGCGATGGGAGCTAGTTTTGCTCCAACTTATGCAATTTTGTTTATGTCATTTTTTGAAATTAATTTTTTATACACTTTGGAATTTTTTCAAAGAAATGTTATCTCCTATTACAGATTTATTGATGACTTAATTTTTATCTGTAGAGGAGACATTTCAGATTTTGACAAATTTATGGTAGATCTTCACCAAAATAGGTTTGGTTTAGAGTTCACACATGTTATTAACAAACATGAAATCCAATTTTTTGATATTTTGTTATATGTGGACAAAGAAGGAATTGTCCAATTTAAACCATATAGGAAGGAAGTAGCTTCTAATAATTTTTTGCATGCATCTAGTGCACACCCTATGCATCTTATTGAGGCCCTTCCTTATGGTGAATTTAAATGAACATATGAACACACTTCTGAACATAGGTTTTTGAAATTGGAATTTGACAATGTTTGTAAGAGATTGTTGGATAGGGGTTATTCTGAGAGTTTAATTAGGAAGAATCGTGCAAGATTTGATTCTAATTTAAAGCATCATGTTACAAAGTTATCTTATATTAATCCAATTCATAAACAGATGGATACTAATGATGACAGATTATTTTTTGTTACTAAATACTCTCTATTTTCAGACACTTTAAGTAACATTGCCAATTTCTTATGGCCTATTGTTCATAAAAATGAGGAGATTGGGCATCTTTTTCCTGAACATGTTTCCTTTTCATATGGCAGATATGCCAATCTTAAGGAAGTTCTTAAACCTAGACATTTGCTAAGTGATGTTTCTTTGTTGGATTCTGATATTCAATATGGTATGTTTAAATGTGGAAAATGTAAGATATGTGTGAGAGTGAAAAACCTATCAGGTAGTACCATTAATGGGGTTAAATATTTTGCACAAAACAATTTTAATTGCAGTTCCTGTGGTGTAGTTTATATTATTGGTTGTGATGGTTCTTTGCCAAAATATTATATAGGTCAGACAAAACGCCAATTAAAAATATGTGTATTAGAACATATTGGCGATGTTCGCAATGCTAGGATAGATAGCCCTATATTTGAACATTTTCATACAGTACACAATGGGTCTATTGACTCATTATTTTTTTGTGCTTTAGCCAAACCCAATGTATGTTATGGAGGTAATTTTCAGCACAGTTTATTAAAACTAGAAAGTAGATTTATTTTAAAATATGGTACTCTCAAACCCCGAGGTTTGAATTTGGAAGTGAATTTAAACATTTAATAGTATCTTTCTTGTGTTTTGTAATGAATAATTCGATGTATTCTAAGCTTTATTTATGTGTTTCTTATATTTGTACAAATTTTGTCTGTACCTTTAACTCTCTGGAGTTGTTTAATACCATTTCAATCATATTTAATTGTTTAATTGTTGATTGTTGGGTAGCACCAGTATATATAATGCATCTGGTGGCTTGAAGTTTATTCCTTTGAAGGCTGTTGGGCCGAGGTACCGGAATAAATCTGTTGTATCCTGCATCCTGTTCTTGTGGTTTGTTTCATCTAATTTTGTGGCTGCTGTTGGTTGCTATAAAAGGAGGCTTCTTTGTTCACCAGTGGGAGTGGGCAGCTTAGAGCAGCCTATCTATCCCTGGAGTGGTGTTCCCAGCACAAGAATCTGGTAGTCTATTGCCTGTTTTGGGCCAATTTCTAGCTCTTTCAAGTCCCCCTGTATAAAACCCACTTTGGCACGGTTTCTGCGCTTGTTTCTACTCAGCAAAGCTCCTCGTGGTCCTGCAGAGTGGTGCTAGCAGCAGAGAGACAAAAAGAGTGACTGCTTACCTGATTAAGTATATTTTCATCTACTATTACCTGTGCGACTGTCCGCTCTCGCTGAAAAGCGAGTTTATCTGCTCCTTTACCTGTTTTAAGCTGTTTTAAGCTGTTTTACTGCAATTTTTTACTTGCACTTTGAAAAGTTTGTCCTGTTTGTTTAAATTTACCTGTTGAGGCTACACACTCAAGTGCGCTAGCCTGTGTTATATATTTACTGCATTTTCTGCTGTTTGTGTACTAAAAAGAAAAAAACAAAAAAATTATCCTTGTTTCCTGCCTTTCCTGACCTAGAGTAGTCCAAATACAGGCTTTGCTGTTTTCTGGACTTTTGGAAAGTTCCTGTGTTGCCCATTTCCTTTCTTGGATAACAGGAGGCTTCTTTGTTCACCAGTGGGAGTGGGGAGCTTAGAGCAGCCTATCTATCCCTGGAGGAGTGTTCCCAGCACAAGAATCTGGTAGTCTATTGGCCGTTTTGGGCCAATTTCTAGCTCTTTCAAGTCCCCCTGTATAAAATCCACTTTGGCTCACTTTCTGTGCTTGTTTCTACTCTGCAAAGCTCCTCGTGGTCCTGCAGAGTGGTGCTAGCAGCAGAGAGACAAAAAGAGCGACTGCTTACCTGATTAAGTATATTTTCTTCTACTATTACCTGTGCGACTGTCCGCTCTCACTGAAAAGTGAGTATATCTGCTCCTTTACCTGTTTTAAGCTGTTTTAAGCTGTTTTACTGCAATTTTTTACTTGCACTTTGAAAAGTTTGTCCTGTTTGTTGAAATTTACCTGTTGAGGCTACACACTCAAGTGCGCTAGCCTGTGTTATATATTTACTGCATTTTCTGCTGTTTGTGTACTAAAAAAAAAAAAATCAAAAAAATTATCCTTGTTTCCCACCTTTCCTGACCTAGAGTAGTCCAAATACAGGCTTTGCTGTATTCTGGACTTTTGGAAAGTTCCTGTGTTGCCCATTTCCTTTCTTGGATAAAAGGAGGCTTCTTTGTTCACCAGTGGGAGTGGGGAGCTTAGAGCAGCCTATCTATCCCTGGAGGAGTGTTCCCAGCACAAGAATCTGGTAGTCTATTGGCCATTTTGGGCCAATTTCTAGCTCTTTCAAGTCCCCCTGTATAAAACCCGATTTGGAGAGGTTTCTGCGCTTGTTTCTACTCAGCAAAGCTCCTCGTGGTCCTGCAGAGTGGTGCTAGCAGCAGAGAGACAAAAAGAGTGACTGCTTACCTGATTAAGTATATTTTCTTCAACTATTACCTGTGCAACTGTCCGCTCTCACTGAAAAGCGAGTATATCTGCTCCTTTACCTGTTTTAAGCTGTTTTAAGCTGTTTTACTGCAACTTTTTACTTGCACTTTCAAAAGTTTGTCCTGTTTGTTGAAATTTACCTGTTGAGGCTACACACTCAAGTGCCCTAGCCTGTGTTATATATTTACTGCATTTTCTGCTGTTTGTGTACTAAAAAAGAAAAAATCAAAAAAATTATCCTTGTTTCCCGCCTTTCCTGACCTAGAGTAGTCCAAATACAGGCTTTGCTGTATTCTGGACTTTTGGAAAGTTCCTGTGTTGCCCATTTCCTTTCTTGGATAAAAGGAGGCTTCTTTGTTCACCAGTGGGAGTGGGGAGCTTAGAGCAGCCTATCTATCCCTGGAGGAGTGTTCCCAGCACAAGAATCTGGTAGTCTATTGGCCATTTTGGGCCAATTTCTAGCTCTTTCAAGTCCCCCTGTATAAAACCCGCTTTGGGGTGGTTTCTGCACTTGTTTCTACTCAGCAAAGCTCCTCGTGGTCCTGCAGAGTGGTGCTAGCAGCAGAGAGACAAAAAGAGTGACTGCTTACCTGATTAAGTATATTTTCTTCTACTATTACCTGTGCGACTGTCCGCTCTCACTGAAAAGCGAGTATATCTCCTCCTTTACCTGTTTTAAGCTGTTTTAAGCTGTTTTACTGCAATTTTTTACTTGCAGTTTGAAAAGTTTGTCCTGTTTTTTGAAATTTACCTGTTGAGGCTACACACTCAAGTGCGCTAGCCTGTGTTATATATTTACTGCATTTTCTGCTGTTTGTGTACTAAAAAAAAAAAAAAAAAAATTATCCTTGTTTCCCACCTTTCCTGACCTAGAGTAGTCCAAATACAGGCTTTGCTGTATTCTGGACTTTTGGAAAGTTCCTGTGTTGCCCATTTCCTTTCTTGGATAAAAGGAGGCTTCTTTGTTCACCAGTGGGAGTGGGGAGCTTAGAGCAGCCTATCTATCCCTGGAGGAGTGTTCCCAGCACAAGAATCTGGTAGTCTATTGGCCATTTTGGGCCAATTTCTAGCTCTTTCAAGTCCCCTGTATAAAACCCGCTTTGGCGTGGTTTTTGCACTTGTTTCTACTCAGCAAAGCTCCTCGTGGTCCTGCAGAGTGGTGCTAGCAGCAGAGAGACAAAAAGAGTGACTGCTTACCTTATTAAGTATATTTTCTTCTGCTATTACCTGTGCGACTGTCCGCTCTCACTGAAAAGCGAGTATATCTGCTCCTTTACCTGATTTAAGCTGTTTTAAGCTGTTTTACTGCAATTTTTTACTTGCACTTTGAAAAGTTTGTCCTGTTTGTTTAAATTTACCTGTTGAGGCTACACACTCAAGTGCGCTAGCCTGTGTTATATATTTACTGCATTTTCTGCTGTTTGTGTACTAAAAAGAAAAAAAAAAAAATTATCCTTGTTTCCCACCTTTCCTGACCTAGAGTAGTCCAAATACAGGCTTTGCTGTATTCTGGACTTTTGGAAAGTTCCTGTGTTGCCCATTTCCTTTCTTGGATAAAGGGAGGCTTCTTTGTTCACCAGTGGGAGTGGGGAGCTTAGAGCAGCCTATCTATCCCTGGAGGAGTGTTCCCAGCACAAGAATCTGGTAGTCTATTGGCCATTTTGGGCCAATTTCTAGCTCTTTCAAGTCCCCCTGTATAAAACCCACTTTGGCATGGTTTCTGCGCTTGTTTCTACTCAGCAAAGCTCCTCGTGGTCCTGCAGAGTGGTGCTAGCAGCAGAGAGACAAAAAGAGTGACTGCTTACCTTATTAAGTATATTTTCTTATGCTATTACCTGTGCGACTGTTCGCTCACTGAAAAGCGAGTATATCTGCTCCTTTACCTGTTCTAAGCTGTTTTACTGCAATTTTTTATCTGCACTTTGAAAAGTTTGTCCTGTTTTTTGAAACTTACCTGTTGAGGCTACACACTCAAGTGCGCTAGCCTGTGTTATATATTTACTGCATTTTCTGCTGTTTGTGTACTAAAAAGAAAAAAAAAAAAATTATCCTTGTTTCCTGCCTTTCCTGACCTAGAGTAGTCCAAATACAGGCTTTGCTGTATTCTGGACTTTTGGAAAGTTCCTGTGTTGCCCATTTCCTTTCTTGGATAAAAGGAGGCTTCTTTGTTCACCAGTGGGAGTGGGGAGCTTAGAGCAGCCTATCTATCCCTGGAGGAGTGTTCCCAGCACAAGAATCTGGTAGTCTATTGGCCATTTTGGGCCAATTTCTAGCTCTTTCAAGTCCCCATGTATAAAACCCGCTTTGGTGCTGTTTCTGCACTGGTTTCTACTCAGCAAAGCTCCTCGTGGTCCTGCAGAGTGGTGCTAGCAGCAGAGAGACAAAAAGAGCGACTGCTTACCTGATTAAGTATATTTTCTTCTACTATTACCTGTGCGACTGTCCGCTCTCGCTAAAAAGCAAGTATATCTGCTCCTTTACCTGTTTTAAGCTGTTTTAAGCTGTTTTACTGCAATTTGTTTACCTGTACTTTGAAAAGTTTGTCCTGTTTGTTGAAATTTACCTGTTGAGACTACACACTCAGTGCGCTAGCCTGTGTTATATATTTACTGCATTTTCTGCTGTTTGTGTCCTAAAAAAAAAAACAAAAAAATTATTCTTGTTTCCCGCCTTTTCTGACCTATAGTAGTCCAAATGCAGGCTTTGCTGTATTCTGGACTTTTGGAAAGTTCCTGTGTTGCCCATTTCCTTTCTTGGATAAAAGGAGGCTTCTTTGTTCACCAGTGGGAGTGAGGAGCTTAGAGCAGCCTATCTATCCCTGGAAGAGTGTTCCCAACACAAGAATCTGGTAGTCTATTGCCCGTTTTGGGCCAATTTCTAGCTCTTTCAAGTCCCCCTGTATAAACCCCCCTTTGGCGTGGTTTCTGCACTTGTTTCTACTCAGCAAAGCTTCTCGTGGTCCTGCAGAGTAGAGCTAGCTGCAGAGAGACAAAAAGAGCGACTTCTTACCTGATTAAGTATATTTTCTTCTACTATTACCTGTGCAATTGTCAGCTCTTGCTGAAAAGCGAGTATATCTGCTCCTTTACCTGTTTTAAGCTGTTTTAAGCTGTTTTACTGCAATTTTTTATCTGCACTTTGAAAAGTTTGTCCTGTTTGTTGAAACTTACCTGTTGAGGCTACACACTCAAGTGCGCTAGCCTGTATTATATATTTACTCCATTTTCTGCTGTTTGTGTACTAAAAAAGAAAAAATAAAAAAAATTATCCATGTTTCCTGCCTTTCCTGACCTAGAGTAGTCCAAGTACAGGCTTTGCTGTATTCTGGACTTTTGGAAAGTTCCTGAGCTGCCCATTTCCTGTCTTGGATAAAAGGAGGCTTCTTTGTTTACCAGTGGGAGTGGGGAGCTTAGAGCAGCCTATCTATCCCTGGAGGAGTGTTCCCAGCACAAGAATCTGTTAGTCTATTGGCCGTTTTGGGCCAATTTCTAGCTCTTTCAAGTCCCCCTGTATAAAACCCGCTTTGGTGCTGTTTCTGCGCTTGTTCCTACTCAGCAAAGCTCCTCGTGGTCCTGCAGAGTGGTGCTAGCAGCAGAGAGACAAAAAGAGTGACTGCTTACCTGATTAAGTATATTTTCTTCTGCTATTACCTGTGCGACTGTCCGCTCACTGAAAAGCGAGTATATCTGCTCCTTTACCTGTTTTAAGCTGTTTTAAGCTGTTTTACTGCAATTTTTTACTTGCACTTTGAAAAGTTTGTCCTGTTTGTTGAAATTTACCTGTTGAGGCTACACACTCAAGTGCGCTAGCCTGTGTTATATATTTACTGCATTTTCTGCTGTTTGTGTACTAAAAAAGAAAAAATCAAAAAAATTATCCTTGTTTCCCGCCTTTCCTGACCTAGAGTAGTCCAAATACAGGCTTTGCTGTATTCTGGACTTTTGGAAAGTTCCTGTGTTGCCCATTTCCTTTCTTGGATAAAAGGAGGCTTCTTTGTTCACCAGTGGGAGTGGGGAGCTTAGAGCAGCCTATCTATCCCTGGAGGAGTGTTCCCAGCACAAGAATCTGGTAGTCTATTGGCCGTTTTGGGCCAATTTCTAGCTCTTTCAAGTCCCCCTGTATAAAACCCACTTTGGCGTGGTTTCTGCACTTGTTTCTACTCAGCAAAGCTCCTCGTGGTCCTGCAGAGTGGTGCTAGCAGCAGAGAGACAAAAAGAGTGACTGCTTACCTGATTAAGTATATTTTCTTCTACTATTACCTGTGCGACTGTCCGCTCTCACTGAAAAGTGAGTATATCTGCTCCTTTACCTGTTTTAAGCTGTTTTAAGCTGTTTTACTGCAATTTTTTACTTGCACTTTGAAAAGTTTGTCCTGTTTGTTGAAATTTACCTGTTGAGGCTACACACTCAAGTGCGCTAGCCTGTATTATATATTTACTCCATTTTCTGCTGTTTGTGTACTAAAAAAAAAATAAAAAATTATCCATGTTTCCTGCCTTTCCTGACCTAGAGTAGTCCAAGTACAGGCTTTGCTGTATTCTGGACTTTTGGAAAGTTCCTGTGTTGCCCATTTCCTTTCTTGGATAAAAGGAGGCTTCTTTGTTCACCAGTGGGAGTGGGGAGCTTAGAGCAGCCTATCTATCCCTGGAGGAGTGTTCCCAGCACAAGAATCTGGTAGTCTATTGTCCATTTTGGGCCAATTTCTATCTCTTTCAAGTCCCCCTGTATAAAACCAGCTTTGGTGTGGTTTCTGCACTTGTTTCTACTCAGCAAAGCTCCTCATGGTCCTGCAGAGTGGTGCTAGCAGCAGAGAGACAAAAAGAGTGACTGCTTACCTGATTAAGTATATTTTCTTCTACTATTACCTGTGCGACTGTCCGCTCTCACTGAAAAGCGAGTATATCTGCTCCTTTACCTGTTTTAAGCTGTTTTAAGCTGTTTTACTGCAATTTGTTACTTGCACTTTGAAAAGTTTGTCCTGTTTGTTGAAATTTACCTGTTGAGGCTACACACTCAAGTGCGCTAGCCTGTGTTATATATTTACTGCATTTTCTGCTGTTTGTGTACTAAAAAAGAAAAAATCAAAAAAATTATCCTTGTTTCCCGCCTTTCCTGACCTAGAGTAGTCCAAATACAGGCTTTGCTGTATTCTGGACTTTTGGAAAGTTCCTGTGTTGCCCATTTCCTTTCTTGGATAAAAGGAGGCTTCTTTGTTCACCAGTGGGAGTGGGGAGCTTAGAGCAGCCTATCTATCCCTGGAGGAGTGTTCCCAGCACAAGAATCTGGTAGTCTATTGGCCATTTTGGGCCAATTTCTAGCTCTTTCAAGTCCCCCTGTATAAAACCCACTTTGGCACGGTTTCTGCGCTTGTTTCTACTCAGCAAAGCTCCTCGTGGTCCTGCAGAGTGGTGCTAGCAGCAGAGAGACAAAAAGAGTGACTGCTTACCTGATTAAGTATATTTTCTTCTACTATTACCTGTGCGACTGTCCGCTCTCACTGAAAAGCGAGTATATCTCCTCCTTTACCTGTTTTAAGCTGTTTTAAGCTGTTTTACTGCAATTTTTTACTTGCAGTTTGAAAAGTTTGTCCTGTTTTTTGAAATTTACCTGTTGAGGCTACACACTCAAGTGCGCTAGCCTGTGTTATATATTTACTGCATTTTCTGCTGTTTGTGTACTAAAAAGAAAAAATCAAAAAAATGATCCTTGTTTCCCGCCTTTCCTGACCTAGAGTAGTCCAAATACAGGCTTTGCTGTATTCTGGACTTTTGGAAAGTTCCTGTGTTGCCCATTTCCTTTCTTGGATAAAAGGAGGCTTCTTTGTTCACCAGTGGGAGTGGGGAGCTTAGAGCAGCCTATCTATCCCTGGAGGAGTGTTCCCAGCACAAGAATCTGGTAGTCTATTGGCCATTTTGGGCCAATTTCTAGCTCTTTCAAGTCCCCCTGTATAAAACCCGCTTTGGCATGGTTTCTGCACTTGTTTCTACTCAGCAAAGCTCCTCGTGGTCCTGCAGAGTGGTGCTAGCAGCAGAGAGACAAAAAGAGTGACTGCTTACCTGATTAAGTATATTTTCTTCTACTATTACCTGTGCGACTGTCCGCTCTCACTGAAAAGTGAGTATATCTGCTCCTTTTCCTGTTTTAAGCTGTTTTAAACTGTTTTACTGCAATTTTTTACTTGCACTTTGAAACGTTTGTCCTGTTTGTTGAAATTTACCTGTTGAGGCTACACACTCAAGTGCGCTAGCCTGTGTTACATTTTTACTGCATTTTCTGCTTTGTGTACTAAAAAAGAAAAAATCAGAAAAATTATCCTTGTTTCCAGCCTTTCCTGACCTAGAGTAGTCCAAATACAGGCTTTGCTGTATTCTGGACTTTTGGAAAGTTCCTGTGTTGCCCATTTCCTTTCTTTGATAAAAGGAGGCTTCTTTGTTCACCAGTGGGAGTGGGGAGCATAGAGCAGCCTATCTATCCCTGGAGGAGTGTTCCCAGCACAAGAATCTGGTAGTCTATTGGCCATTTTGGGCCAATTTCTAGCTCTTTCAAGTCCCCTATATAAAACCCGATTTGGAGAGGTTTCTGCACTTGTTTCTACTCAGCAAAGCTCCTCGTGGTCCTGCAGAGTGGTGCTAGCAGCAGAGAGACAAAAAGAGTGACTGCTTACCTGATTAAGTATATTTTCTTCTACTATTACCTGTGCGACTGTCCGCTCTCACTGAAAAGTGAGTATATCTGCTCTTTTACCTGTTTTAAGCTCTTTTCAGCTCTTTTACTGCAATATTTTACTTGCACTTTGAAAAGTTTGTCCTGTTTGTTTAAATTTACGTGTTTAGTTACACACTCAAGTCTGCTAGCCTGTGTTATATATTTACTGCATTTTCTGCTGTTTGTGTACTAAAAAGAAAAAAAGAAAAAAAATTATCCTTGTTTCTCGCCTTTCCTGACCTAGAGTAGTCCAAATACAGGCTTTGCTGTATTCTGGACTTTTGGAAAGTTCCTGTGTTGCCCATTTCCTTTCTTGGATAAAGGGAGGCTTCTTTGTTCACCAGTGGGAGTGGGGAGCTTAGAGCAGCCTATCTATCCCTGGAGGAGTGTTCCCAGCACAAGAATCTGGTAGTCTATTGGCCATTTTGGGCCAATTTCTAGCTCTTTCAAGTCCCTCTGTATAAAACCCACTTTGGCATGGTTTCTGCACTTGTTTCTTCTCAGCAAAGCTCCTCGTGGTCCTGCAGAGTGGTGCTAGCAGCAGAGAGACAAAAAGAGTGACTGCTTACCTGATTAAGTATATTTTCTTCTACTATTACCTGTGCGACTGTCCGCTCTCACTGAAAAGCGAGTATATCTGCTCCTTTACCTGTTTTAAGCTGTTTTAAGCTGTTTTACTGCAATTTTTACTTGCACTTTGAAAAGTTTGTCCTGTTTGTTGAAATTTACCTGTTGAGGCTACACACTCAAGTGCGCTAGCCTGTGTTATATATTTACTGCATTTTCTGCTGTTTGTGTACTAAAAAGAAAAAAAAAAATTATCCTTGTTTCCCGCCTTTCCTGACCTAGAGTAGTCCAAATACAGGCTTTGCTGTATTCTGGACTTTTGGAAAGTTCCTGTGTTGCCCATTTCCTTTCTTGGATAAAAGGAGGCTTCTTTGTTCACCAGTGGGAGTGGGGAGCTTAGAGCAGCCTATCTATCCCTGGAGGAGTGTTCCCAGCACAAGAATCTGGTAGTCTATTGGCCATTTTGGGCCAATTTCTAGCTCTTTCAAGTCCCCCTGTATAAAACCCGCTTTGGCATGGTTTCTGCACTTGTTTCTACTCAGCAAAGCTCCTCGTGGTCCTGCAGAGTGGTGCTAGCAGCAGAGAGACAAAAAGAGTGACTGCTTACCTGATTAAGTATATTTTCTTCTACTATTACCTGTGCGACTGTCCGCTCTCACTGAAAAGCGAGTATATCTGCTCCTTTACCTGTTTTAAGCTGTTTTAAGCTGTTTTACTGCAACTTTTTACTTGCACTTTCAAAAGTTTGTCCTGTTTGTTGAAATTTACCTGTTGAGGCTACACACTCAAGTGCGCTAACCTGTGTTATATATTTACTGCATTTTCTGCTGTTTGTGTACTAAAAAAGAAAAAAATCAAAAAAATTATCCTTGTTTCCCGCCTTTCCTGACCTAGAGTCGTCCAAATACAGGCTTTGCTGTATTCTGGACTTTTGGAAAGTTCCTGTGTTGCCCATTTCCTTTCTTGGAAAAACGGAGGCTTCTTTGTTCACCAGTGGGAGTGGGGAGCTTAGAGCAGCCTATCTATCCCTGGAGGAGTGCTCCCAGCACAAGAATCTGGCAGTCTATTGGCAGTTTTTGGCCAATTTCTAGCTCTTTCAAGTCCCCCTGTAGAAAACCCACTTTGGCGCAGTTTCTGCGCTTGTTTCTACTCAGCAAAACTCCTCGTGGTCCTGCAGAGTGGTGCTAGCAGCAGAGAGACAAAAAGAGTGACTGCTTACCTGATTAAGTATATTTTCATCTACTATTACCTGTGCGACTGTCCGCTCTTGCTGAAAAGTGAGTATATCTGCTACTTTACCTGTTTTAAGCTGTTTTACTGAAATTTTTTTACCTGTACTTTGAAAAGTTTATCCTTTTTGTTGAAATGTACCTGTTGAGGCTACACATTCAAGTGCGCTAGCCTGTGTTATATATTTACTGCATTTTCTGCTGTTTGTGTACTAAAAAAGAAAAAATCAAAAAAATTATCCTTGTTTCCCGCCTTTCCTGACCTAGAGTAGTCCAAATACAGGCTTTGCTGTATTCTGGAGTTTTGGAAAGTTCCTGTGTTGTGCATTTCCTTTCTTGGATAAAAGGAGGCTTCTTTGTTCACCAGTGGGAGTGGGGAGCTTAGAGCAGCCTATCTATCCCTGGAGGAGTGTTCCCAGCACAAGAATCTGGTAGTCTATTGGCCATTTTGGGCCAATTTCTAGCTCTTTCAAGTCCCCCTGTCAAAAAACCGCTTTGGTGCTGTTTCTGCACTGGTTTCTACTCAGCAAAGCTCCTCGTGGTCCTGCAGAGTGGTGCTAGCAGCAGAGAGACAAAAAGAGCGACTGCTTACCTGATTAAGTATATTTTCTTCTACTATTACCTGTGCGACTGTCCGCTCTCGCTGAAAAGCAAGTATATCTGCTCCTTTACCTGTTTTAAGCTGTTTTAAGCTGTTTTACTGCATTTTTTTACTTGCACTTTGAAAAGTTTGTCCTGTTTGTTGAAATTTACCTGTTGAGGCTACACACTCAAGTGCGCTAGCCTGTGTTATATATTTACTGCATTTTCTGCTGTTTGTGTACTAAAAAAGAAAAAATCAAAAAATTATCCTTGTTTCCCGCCTTTCCTGACCTAGAGTAGTCCAAATACAGGCTTTGCTGTATTCTGGACTTTTGGAAAGTTCCTGTGTTGCCCATTTCCTTTCTTGGATAAAAGGAGGCTTCTTTGTTCACCAGTGGGAGTGGGGAGCTTAGAGCAGCCTATCTATCCCTGGAGGAGTGTTCCCAGCACAAGAATCTGGTAGTCTATTGGCCATTTTGGGCCAATTTCTAGCTCTTTCAAGTCCCCCTGTATAAAACCCGCTTTGGCGTGGTTTCTGCACTTGTTTCTACTCAGCAAAGCTCCTCGTGGTCCTGCAGAGTGGTGCTAGCAGCAGAGAGACAAAAAGAGTGACTGCTTACCTGATTAAGTATATTTTCTTCTACTATTACCTGTGCGACTGTCCGCTCTCACTGAAAAGCGAGTATATCTGCTCCTTTACCTGTTTTAAGCTGTTTTAAGCTGTTTTACTGCAATTTTTTACTTGCACTTTGAAAAGTTTGTCCTGTTTGTTGAAATTTACCTGTTGAGGCTACACACTCAAGTGCGCTAGCCTGTGTTATATATTTACTGCATTTTCTGCTGTTTGTGTACTAAAAAAAAAAAATCAAAAAAATTATCCTTGTTTCCTGCCTTTCCTGACCTAGAGTAGTCCAAATACAGGCTTTGCTGTATTCTGGACTTTTGGAAAGTTCCTGTGTTGCCCATTTCCTTTCTTGGATAAAAGGAGGCTTCTTTGTTCACCAGTGGGAGTGGGGAGCTTAGAGCAGCCTATCTATCCCTGGAGGAGTGTTCCCAGCACAAGAATCTGGTAGTCTATTGGCCGTTTTGGGCCAATTTCTAGCTCTTTCAAGTCCCCCTGTATAAAACCCACTTTGGCGTGGTTTCTGCGCTTGTTTCTACTCAGCAAAGCTCCTCGTGGTCCTGCAGAGTGGTGCTAGCAGCAGAGAGACAAAAAGAGTGACTGCTTACCTGATTAAGTATATTTTCTTCTACTATTACCTGCGCGACTGTCCGCTCTTGCTGAAAAGCGAGTATATCTGCTCCTTTACTTGTTTTAAGCTGTTTTAAGCTGTTTTACTGCATTTTTTTACTTGCACTTTGAAAAGTTTGTCCTGTTTGTTGAAATTTACCTGTTGAGGCTACACACTCAAGTGTGCTAGCTTGTGCTATATATTTACTGCATTTTCTGCTGTTTGTGTACTAAAAAAAAATAAAAAAAATTATCCATGTTTCCTGCCTTTCCTGACCTAGAGTAGTCCAAGTACAGGCTTTGCTGTATTCTGGACTTTTGGAAAGTTCCTGTGTTGTCCATTTCCTTTCTTGGATAAAAGGAGGATTCCTTGTTCACCAGTGGGAGTGTGGAGCTTAGAGCAGCCTATCTATCCCTGGAGGAGTGTTCCCAGCACAAGAATCTGGTAGTCTATTGTCCGTTTTGGGCCAATTTCTAGCTCTTTCAAGTCCCCCTGTATAAAACCCGCTTTGGCATGGTTTCTGCGCATGTTTCTACTCAGCAAAGCTCCTCGTAGTCCTGCAGAGTGGTGCTAGCAGCAGAGAGACAAAAAGAGCGACTGCTTACCTGATTAAGTATATTTTCTTCTACTATTAACTGTGCGACTGTCCGCTCTCACTGAAAAGCGAGTATATCTGCCTTTTTACCTGTTTTAAGCTGTTTTAAGCTGTTTTACTGCAATTTTTTACTTGCACTTTGAAAAGTTTGTCCTGTTTGTTGAAATTTACCTGTTGAGGCTACACACTCAAGTGCGCTAGCCTGTGTTATATATTTACTGCATTTTCTGCTGTTTGTGTACTAAAAAGAAAAAAAACCTAAAACATTATCCTTGTTTCCCGCCTTTCCTGACCTAGAGTAGTCCAAATACAGGCTTTGCTGTATTCTGGACTTTTGGAAAGTTCCTGTGTTGCCCATTTCCTTTCTTGGATAAAAGGAGGCTTCTTTGTTCACCAGTGGGAGTGTGGAGCTTAGAGCAGCCTATCTATCCCTGGAGGAGTGTTCCCAGCACAAGAATCTGGTAGTCTATTGGCCGTTTTGGGCCAATTTCTAGCTCTTTCAAGTCCCCCTGTATAAAACCCGCTTTGGCGTGGTTTCTGCGCTTGTTTCTACTCAGCAAAGCTCCTCGTGGTCCTGCAGAGTGGTGCTAGCAGCAGAGAGACAAAAAGAGTGACTGCTTACCTGATTAAGTATATTTTCTTCTACTATTACCTGTGCGACTGTCCGCTCTCACTGAAAAGTGAGTATATCTGCTCCTTTTCCTGTTTTAAGCTGTTTTAAACTGTTTTACTGCAATTTTTTACTTGCACTTTGAAACGTTTGTCCTGTTTGTTGAAATTTACCTGTTGAGGCTACACACTCAAGTGCGCTAGCCTGTGTTACATTTTTACTGCATTTTCTGCTTTGTGTACTAAAAAAGAAAAAATCAGAAAAATTATCCTTGTTTCCAGCCTTTCCTGTCCTAGAGTAGTCCAAATACAGGCTTTGTTGTATTCTGGACTTTTGGAAAGCTCCTGTGTTGCCCATTTCCTTTCTTGGATGAAGGGAGGCTTCTTTGTTCACCAGTGGGAGTGGGGAGCTTAGAGCAGCCTATCTATCCCTGGAGGAGTGTTCCCAGCACAAGAATCTGGTAGTCTATTGGCTGTTTTGGGCCAATTTCTATCTCTTTCAAGTCCCCCTGTATAAAACCAGCTTTGGTGTGGTTTCTGCACTTGTTTCTACTCAGCAAAGCTCCTCATGGTCCTGCAGAGTGGTGCTAGCAGCAGAGAGACAAAAAGAGTGACTGCTTACCTGATTAAGTATATTTTCTTCTACTATTACCTGTGCGACTGTCTGCTCTTGTTGAAAAGCGGTATATCTTCTCCTTTACCTGTTTTAAGCTGTTTTAAGCTGTTTTACTGCAATTTTTTACTTGCACTTTGAAAAGTTTGTCCTGTTTGTTGAAATTTACCTGTTGAGGCTACACACTCAAGTGCGCTAGCCTGTGTTATATATTTACTGCATTTTCTGCTGTTTGTGTACTAAAATATGAAAAAAATCAAAAAAATTATCCTTGTTTCCTGCCTTTCCTGACCTAGAGTAGTCCAAATACAGGCTTTGCTGTATTCTGGACTTTTGGAAAGTTCCTGTGTTGCCCATTTCCTTTCTTGGATAAAAGGAGGCTTCTTTGTTCACCAGTGGGAGTGGGGAGCTTAGAGCAGCCTATCTATCCCTGGAGGAGTGTTCCCAGCACAAGAATCTGGTAGTCTATTGGCCATTTTGGGCCAATTTCTAGCTCTTTCAAGTCCCCTGTATAAAACCCGCTTTGGCATGGTTTCTGCGCTTGTTTCTACTCAGCAAAGCTCCTCGTGGTCCTGCAGAGTGGTGCTAGCAGCAGAGAGACAAAAAGAGTGACTGCTTACCTGATTAAGTATATTTTCTTCAACTATTACCTGTGCAACTGTCCGCTCTCACTGAAAAGCGAGTATATCTGCTCCTTTACCTGTTTTAAGCTGTTTTAAGCTGTTTTACTGCAACTTTTTACTTGCACTTTCAAAAGTTTGTCCTGTTTGTTGAAATTTACCTGTTGAGGCTACACACTCAAGTGCGCTAACCTGTGTTATATATTTACTGCATTTTCTGCTGTTTGTGTACTAAAAAAAAAAATCAAAAAAATTATCCTTGTTTCCCGCCTTTCCTGACCTAGAGTAGTCCAAATACAGGCTTTGCTGTATTCTGGACTTTTGGAAAGTTCCTGTGTTGCCCATTTCCTGTCTTGGATAAAAGGAGGCTTCTTTGTTTACCAGTGGGAGTGGGGAGCTTAGAGCAGCCTATCTATCCCTGGAGGAGTGTTCCCAGCACAAGAATCTGTTAGTCTATTGGCCGTTTTGGGCCAATTTCTAGCTCTTTCATGTCCCCATGTATAAAACCCGCTTTGGTGCGGTTTCTGCGCTGGCTTCTACTCAGCAAAGCTCCTCGTGGTCCTGCAGAGTGGTGCTAGCAGCAGAGAGAAAAAGAGCGACTACTTACCTGATTAAGTATATTTTTTTCTACTATTACCTGTGCGACTGTCCGCTCTCGCTGATAAGCGAGTATGTATACTCCTTTACCTGTTTTAAGCTGTTTTAAGCTGTTTTACTGCAATTCTTTTACTTGCACTTTGAAAAGGTTGTCCTGTTTGTTGAAATTTACCTGTTGAGGCTACACACTCAAGTGCGCTAACCTGTGTTATATATTTAATGCATTTTCTGCTGTTTGTGTACTAAAAAAGAAAAAATCAAAAAAATTATTCTTGTTTCCCGCCTTTCCTGACCTAGAGTAGTCCAAATACAAACTTTGCTGTATTCTGGACTTTTGGAAAGTTTCTGTTTTGCCCATTTCCTTTCTTGGATAAAAGGAGGCTTCTTTGTTCACCAGTGGGAGTGGGGAGCTTAGAGCAGCCTATCTATCCCTGGAGGAGTGTTCCCAGCACAAGAATCTGGTAGTCTATTGGCCATTTTGGGCCAATTTCTAGCTCTTTCAAGTCCCCCTGTCAAAAAAACGCTTTGGTGCTGTTTCTGCACTGGTTTCTACTCAGCAAAGCTCCTCGTGGTCCTGCAGAGTGGTGCTAGCAGCAGAGAGACAAAAAGAGTGACTGCTTACCTGATTAAGTATATTTTCTTCTACTATTACCTGTGCGACTGTCCGCTCTCGCTAAAAAGCAAGTATATCTGCTCCTTTACCTGTTTTAAGCTGTTTTAAGCTGTTTTACTGCAATTTTTTACTTGCACTTTGAAAAGTTTGTCCTGTTTGTTGAAATTTACCTTTTGAGACTACACACTCAGTGCGCTAGCCTGTGTTATATATTTACTGCATTTTCTGCTGTTTGTGTCCGAAAAAAAAAATCAAAAAAATTATTCTTGTTTCCCGCCTTTCCTGACCTAGAGTAGTCCAAATACAGGCTTTGCTGTATTCTGGACTTTTGGAAAGTTCCTGTGTTGCCCATTTCCTTTCTTGGATAAAAGGAGGCTTCTTTGTTCACCAGTGGGAGTGGGGAGCTTAGAGCAGCCTATCTATCCCTGGAGGAGTGTTCCCAGCACAAGAATCTGGTAGTCTATTGGCCGTTTTGGGCCAATTTCTAGCTCTTTCAAGTCCCCCTGTATAAAACCCACTTTGGCGTGGTTTCTGCACTTGTTTCTACTCAGCAAAGCTCCTCGTGGTCCTGCAGAGTGGTGCTAGCAGCAGAGAGACAAAAAGAGTGACTGCTTACCTGATTAAGTATATTTTCTTCTACTATTACCTGTGCGACTGTCTGCTCTTGTTGAAAAGCGGTATATCTTCTCCTTTACCTGTTTTAAGCTGTTTTAAGCTGTTTTACTGCAACTTTTTACTTGCACTTTGAAAAGTTTGTCCTGTTTGTTGAAATTTACCTGTTGAGGCTACACACTCAAGTGCGCTAGCCTGTGTTATATATTTACTGCATTTTCTGCTGTTTGTGTACTAAAAAAGAAAAAATCAAAAAATGATCCTTGTTTCCTGCCTTTCCTGACCTAGAGTAGTCCAAATACAGGCTTTGCTGTATTCTGGACTTTTGGAAAGTTCCTGTGTTGCCCATTTCCTTTCTTGGATAAAAGGAGGCTTCTTTGTTCACCAGTGGGAGTGGGGAGCTTAGAGCAGCCTATCTATCCCTGGAGGAGTGTTCCCAGCACAAGAATCTGGTAGTCTATTGGCCATTTTGGGCCAATTTCTAGCTCTTTCAAGTCCCCCTGTATAAAACCCGCTTTGGTGTGGTTTCTGCACTTGTTTCTACTCAGCAAAGCTCCTCGTGGTCCTGCAGAGTGGTGCTAGCAGCAGAGAGACAAAAAGAGTGACTGCTTACCTGATTAAGTATATTTTCTTCTACTATTACCTGTGCGACTGTCCGCTCTCACTGAAAAGTGAGTATATCTGCTCCTTTTCCTGTTTTAAGCTGTTTTAAACTGTTTTACTGCAATTTTTTACTTGCACTTTGAAACGTTTGTCCTGTTTGTTGAAATTTACCTGTTGAGGCTACACACTCAAGTGCGCTAGCCTGTGTTACATTTTTACTGCATTTTCTGCTTTGTGTACTAAAAAAGAAAAAATCAAAAACATTATCCTTGTTTCCCACCTTTCCTGACCTAGAGTAGTCCAAATACAGGCTTTGTTGTATTCTGGACTTTTGGAAAGCTCCTGTGTTGCCCATTTCCTTTCTTGGATGAAGAGAGGCTTTTTTGTTCACCAGTGGGAGTGGGGAGCTTAGAGCAGCCTATCTATCCCTGGAGGAGTGTTCCCAGCACAAGAATCTGGTAGTCTATTGGCCATTTTGGGCCAATTTCTAGCTCTTTCAAGTCCCCCTGTATAAAACCCACTTTGGGGTGGTTTCTGCACTTGTTTCTACTCAGCAAAGCTCCTCGTGGTCCTGCAGAGTGGTGCTAGCAGCAGAGAGACAAAAAGAGTGACTGCTTACCTGATTAAGTATATTTTCTTCTACTATTAACTGTGCGACTGTCCGCTCTCGCTGAAAAGCGAGTATATCTGCCTTTTTACCTGTTTTAAGCTGTTTTAAGCTGTTTTACTGCAATTTTTTACTTGCACTTTGAAAAGTTTGTCCTGTTTGTTGAAAATTACCAGTTGAGGCTACACACTCAACTGCGCTAGCCTGTGTTATATATTTACTGCATTTTCTTCTCTTTGTGTACTAAAAAAGAAAAAAATCAAAAAATTATCCTTGTTTCCCGCCTTTTCTGACCTAGAGTACTCCAAATACAGGCTTTGCTGTATTCCGGACTTTTGCAAAGTTCCTGTGTTGCCCATTTCCTTTCTTCGATAGAAAGAGGCTTCTTTGTTCACCAGTGGGAGTGGGGAGCTTAGAGCAGCCTATCTATCCCTGGAGTGGTGTTCCCAGCACAAGAATCTGGTAGTCTATTGCCTGTTTTGGGCCAATTTCTAGCTCTTTCAAGTCCCCCTGTATAAAACCCACTTTGGCACGGTTTCTGCGCTTGTTTCTACTCAGCAAAGCTCCTCGTGGTCCTGCAGAGTGGTGCTAGCAGCAGAGAGACAAAAAGAGTGACTGCTTACCTGATTAAGTATATTTTCTTCTACTATTACCTGTGCGACTGTCCGCTCTCGCTGAAAAGCAAGTATATCTGCTCCTTTACCTGTTTTAAGCTGTTTTAAGCTGTTTTACTGCAATTTTTTACTTGCACTTTGAAAAGTTTGTCCTGTTTGTTGAAATTTACCTGTTGAGGCTACACACTCAAGTGCGCTAGCCTGTGTTATATATTTACTGCATTTTCTGCTGTTTGTGTACTAAAAAGAAAAAACCTAAAACATTATCCTTGTTTCCCACCTTTCCTGACCTAGAGTAGTCCAAATACAGGCTTTGCTGTATTCTGGACTTTTGGAAAGTTCCTGTGTTGCCCATTTCCTTTCTTGGATAAAAGGAGGCTTCTTTGTTCACCAGTGGGAGTGGGGAGCTTAGAGCAGCCTATCTATCCCTGGAGGAGTGTTCCCAGCACAAGAATCTGGTAGTCTATTGGCCATTTTGGGCCAATTTCTAGCTCTTTCAAGTCCCCCTGTATAAAACCCACTTTGGCGCAGTTTCTGCACTTGTTTCTACTCAGCAAAGCTCCTCGTGGTCCTGCAGAGTGGTGCTAGCAGCAGAGAGACAAAAAGAGTGACTGCTTACCTGATTAAGTATATTTTCTTCTACTATTACCTGTGCGACTGTCCGCTCTCACTGAAAAGCAAGTATATCTGCTCCTTTACCTGTTTTAAGCTGTTTTAAGCTGTTTTACTGCATTTTTTACTTGCACTTTGAAAAGTTTGTCCTGTTTGTTGAAATTTACCTGTTGAGGCTACACACTCAAGTGCGCTAGCCTGTGTTATATATTTACTGCATTTTCTGCTGTTTGTGTACTAAAAAGAAAAAAACTAAAAAATTATCCTTGTTTCCCACCTTTCCTGACCTAGAGTAGTCCAAATACAGGCTTTGCTGTATTCTGGACTTTTGGAAAGTTCCTGTGTTGCCCATTTCCTTTCTTGGATAAAAGGAGGCTTCTTTGTTCACCAGTGGGAGTGGGGAGCTTAGAGCAGCCTATCTATCCCTGGAGGAGTGTTCCCAGCACAAGAATCTGGTAGTCTATTGGCCGTTTTGGGCCAATTTCTAGCTCTTTCAAGTCCCCCTGTATAAAACCCACTTTGGCACGGTTTCTGCGCTTGTTTCTACTCAGCAAAGCTCCTCGTGGTCCTGCAGAGTGGTGCTAGCAGCAGAGAGACAAAAAGAGTGACTGCTTACCTGATTAAGTATATTTTCTTCTACTATTACCTGTGCGACTGTCCGCTCTCACTGAAAAGTGAGTATATCTGCTCCTTTACCTGTTTTAAGCTGTTTTACTGCAATTTTTTACTTGCACTTTGAAAAGTTTGTCCTGTTTGTTGAAATTTACCTGTTGAGGCTACACACTCAAGTGCGCTAGCCTGTGTTATATATTTACTGCATTTTCTGCTGTTTGTGTACTAAAAAAGAAAAAATCAAAAAATTATCCTTGTTTCCCGCCTTTCCTGACCTAGAGTAGTCCAAATACAGGCTTTGCTGTATTCTGGACTTTTGGAAAGTTCCTGTGTTGCCCATTTCCTTTCTTGGATAAAAGGAGGCTTCTTTGTTCACCAGTGGGAGTGGGGAGCTTAGAGCAGCCTATCTATCCCTGGAGGAGTGTTCCCAGCACAAGAATCTGGTAGTCTATTGGCCGTTTTGGGCCAATTTCTAGCTCTTTCAAGTCCCCCTGTATAAAACCCGCTTTGGCATGGTTTCTGCACTTGTTTCTACTCAGCAAAGCTCCTCGTGGTCCTGCAGAGTGGTGCTAGCAGCAGAGAGACAAAAAGAGCGACTGCTTACCTGATTAAGTATATTTTCTTCTACTATTACCTGTGCGACTGTCCGCTCTTGCTGAAAAGTGAGTATATCTGCTCCTTTACCTGTTTTAAGCTGTTTTAAGCTGTTTTACTGCAATTTTTTACTTGCACTTTGAAAAGTTTGTCCTGTTTGTTGAAATTTACCTGTTGAGGCTACACACTCAAGTGTGCTAGCCTGTGTTATATATTTACTGCATTTTCTGCTGTTTGTGTACTAAAAAAGAAAAAATCAAAAAATTATCCTTGTTTCCCACCTTTCCTGACCTAGAGTAGTCCAAATACAGGCTTTGCTGTATTCTGGACTTTTGGAAAGTTCCTGTGTTGCCCATTTCCTTTCTTGGATAAAAGGAGGCTTCTTTGTTCACCAGTGGGAGTGGGGAGCTTAGAGCAGCCTATCTATCCCTGGAGGAGTGTTCCCAGCACAAGAATCTGGTAGTCTATTGGCCATTTTGGGCCAATTTCTAGCTCTTTCAAGTCCCCCTGTATAAAACCCGCTTTGGTGTGGTTTCTGCACTTGTTTCTACTCAGCAAAGCTCCTTGTGGTCCTGCAGAGTGGTGCTAGCAGCAGAGAGACAAAAAGAGTGACTGCTTACCTGATTAAGTATATTTTCTTCTACTATTACCTGTGCGACTGTCCGCTCTCACTGAAAAGCAAGTATATCTGCTCCTTTACCTGTTTTAAGCTGTTTTAAGCTGTTTTACTGCAATTTTTTACTTGCACTTTGAAAAGTTTGTCCTGTTTGTTGAAATTTACCTGTTGAGGCTACACACTCAAGTGCGCTAACCTGTGTTATATATTTACTGCATTTTCTGCTGTTTGTGTACTAAAAAAGAAAAAATCAAAAAAATTATCCTTGTTTCCCACCTTTCCTGACCTAGAGTAGTCCAAATACAGGCTTTGCTGTATTCTGGACTTTTGGAAAGTTCCTGTGTTGCCCATTTCCTTTCTTGGATAAAAGGAGGCTTCTTTGTTCACCAGTGGGAGTGGGGAGCTTAGAGCAGCCTATCTATCCCTGGAGGAGTGTTCCCAGCACAAGAATCTGGTAGTCTATTGGCTGTTTTGGGCCAATTTCTAGCTCTTTCAAGTCTCCCTGTATAAAACCTGCTTTGGCGCAGCACTGCACGATTTTGCGCATAGCACAGCATCGGGCAGCACCGCTTAATCGGGTTCATACCATTCTCGGCTCCACAAAGTCTGCTCTTCACTTTTTCCCTTAGAACTGCTCTAGCTCACAAAAATAAACACCTTATTCTTAATCTATAGCCCGCTACTTGCTCACAAAAGCTTTTCTATAAGTTAGCACTAAAAATTAAATAGCACTACAGCCTCACATACTCCCTTTGAGTACTCTGTTCTCCATTGGTCCTTTTTCTCAATTATAAAGGCGTTCCTTATACTATTCAAGCATGTCCAAAGGTCAGCTGTCAATTTCCTCTCCAGTCCAGCTGTTTAATCTGGGAATCTTGAGGCAATGTTACAACTGCCTCATGTACACAGACAACCCTCTCTTCCTCCCAACAAGTTCAAACATATGTGAGAGATGCAACCATATAGCCAAACTGGAGGCTGAGCTCTCTCAACTCAGTACTGGCATAACCAGTCAGGAGGAAAAGGTAACCACACACAATACAATTCCAGTCTCACATAGACCTACTACATCAGCAAACCAAACACATAAACGCACAAAAACATACTCGGAGGCTCTAAATAAAAATCTGCCTAAGCAACAGAGACCTCCAAAGCAGACACCCAAGCAACCGCTACCCTATAACAAAACACATGCAACACATAGTTCACAAAGCCAGTGTGCCGAACAGTCACAGCCCTTAAGGCTAAACAACACACCTGATACACTTGTAATAGGTGACTGTATTGTCAGGCACACTGATGTCCCGCTCACCAGGCTGAACAAGGAGAAGGTCACGGTGAGCTGCCTGTTGGGCGCTAGGATCAGCCACATAACACAAGCACTCAGGTCACTCCAAGGCAAGTACAAATATGACTCAGTCATTGTCCATGCTGGTGTGAATGACCTGAGACGTTCCTCCCTGGACTACATGAAAAGAGACATAGAGGAGCTCTCTGAGCATGTAGCCCAGGCCGGTATGACCCTGACCTTGAGTAGCATCTTACCCTCACCAAGAATGATGCCACAATATAAAGACAAGATGATCAATTTCAACAAGTGGCTGAATTATTGGTGTCATTCTAAGGGGATCCAGTGCCTGTCAGCCTGGGATGACATGCTCGACAAGCCACGTTGCTTCACTAGGGACGGCTTGCACCTGTCACCCCTGGGCTTTTGGATATTGGCAAAGGCTCTTGCCACCCCCATAGTGCCTTTTTTAGGCAAGGCTCAAAAGAAAAAAACACCTCCATAGATATCACAAACAAAAAGAAACTGAGGGTAATGCTACTCAACGCCAGAAGTTTAAACCTCAAGATTCACGCACTCGAAACTCTCCTCAGCATGGAGAACATCGATATCTGTGCAGTAACAGAAACCTAGTTCAATGCTCCTGAGAGCACCCCAGCACTACCAGGTTATACCTCATACCATACTTTTCGGTCCCAAAACTAGGACCGAACCACAAAAGGAGGGGGAGTATCAATATTCGTCAAAGATACCCACACCTCCAGGTTGGTGGCACAGCACGAAGCATCGGAGCCTATCCATGTGCAACTAACAGTGGGTAAAACTGCCTTTCAGTTTATAGCCTGCTACAGACCCCCCTCTCAAACTCAAGAACCCCACTCGGCTTTCCTGAAAACACTGAAAAATATGAAGGTCTCTCCAAACACCATTATATTGGGCGATTTCAACTACCCAAACATAGACTGGGAGCAGTACTCAAGCCCTAACACCTTAGCCCAAAGGTTCCTAGAATTTATAAACTCAAATGCTATGGAGCAAGTTGTCACCACTCCCACAAGAGGGGAAAACATACTTGACCTGATCATCACCAACATGGGGACTCTATGCTCCAGACCTGAGGTATATCCCTCACTGGTAAGATCGGACCATAAATTAATCTCACTGGATATCCACATCCCGACCCCACCCCCTACCCAGAAAACCACAGTGAAAAACTTCTCTAAAGCAAACTTCACACTCCTCAAAACCGAGGTGGAATCCTTCAAAGCCCCTGGGCCAGTGGAAAATATGGCCCAAACAGCAGAATCCTTTATAAACGCATTCTATGGACACCTTCAGGAATGCATGGATCATGCAATCCCAAATAAAACCAAGACCCAATCCCCCAAAGGCAGGCATCCTGTCTGGTGGACTCCAGCCATAAATAAACTATACAATAGAAGAAGGAAGCTACTACATGATAGAGCAAAATCCCTAAATGGGAAGGCATCTCTGATCAGTATTAGCAAAAAACTACGGTCCCTCATAAAATCATCTAAGGCCAGCTTCGAGAGAAAAATTGCACAGGACACTAAAGATAATCACAAGGCTTTCTTTAGTTATGTTAGGAACATGGGTTGTAACTCCCGGATATGCTCAGAGTTAGTCCAAAATGACAAAAAATACACTGAACCCACAGACATTGCCAACATCCTGGATGACAGGTTCAGTGCAAACTTCTACCCCCCAAAAGAGCAAATATCTATCCCAGCAGAGTGCTGCCCCCCTGACATCTCAGATGCTCAGGTAAGAGCTGCCCTCTCCAAAGCAAAAATCACAGCATCAATGGGACCAGACGGTGTCCCGGGCTGCATCCTACATGAACCCCAAGAAGAGCTGAACCTCAACATAAAGCTACTGCTCAAGCTCAGCCTTACTACATGATATGTACCCAAAGAATGGCGTACAGCAACAGTGGTCCCTCTCCACAAAGGTGGTGCCTCAACGGACCCTGGTAACTATCGCCCCATAAGCCTGACTAGCTTGGTCTGCAAGGCTATGGAGAGGATCATGGAACTCATAAATAAAGATATTGGGGACCTACAGACACTGGATCCTACCCAATTCAGTTTTGTTAAGGGTAGATCCTGCCTCTTAAACCTGGTCGATTTCTTTGAATCAGTCATCAAGGCCATTGATGAGGGGAAGGTGGTCCACACAGCCTACCTGGACCTTGCAAAAGCCTTCGATACAATACCCCACTCGGGCATCATAGATAAGCTCTCCAGCTTAAATATAACCCCCTATGTCATTAGATGGGTTGCAAAACGGCTCAAGGACAGAACACACATGGTCAGAATTGCTGGAGCCATGTCAGACTCCAAACCAGTCACAAGCGGCGTTTGACAAGGCTCAGTCCTGGGACCTCTGTTGTGCGGTATATATTTCTCGGAGGTACAGGCCAACACGGGTGGACTATGGCTGACCAAGTTCACAGATGACTGCAAACTGGGCACCATAATCAACTCTCCAGCTGACACAAGCATCCTCCAAAAAGGTCTCATAGAGACAGACAACTGGTGCCAGAGCCATGGCCTCAAGCTCAACGCCAAAAAATTTATAGTCATCCCCTTTGGCAAAAACAAAGTGCCCACAAATTACCACATAGGTGGTAACCCATTAAGTATGGAAGAAGTAATTAGGGAACTAGGGACCCAAGTTGATAGCAATCTCTCATTTGACAATCACGTGGCCAAAGTGGTTAGAAAAACCTTCTATATAGCAGGGGTTGTGGGGGATGCAAGGGGTCTTGCTCCCCTTCAAAAATGGGCATTGCTGTGTTGTGCAGTACATATGTACTGCTTAGAGGTTCAATTTTCGTTGGTGTTCAGCAAGGTGCAGGGGAAGGCATATGTCGAATAATGCAGATTCTTCAAATTCAGCATTATATTCGACATAGTGCCTGTGTTTCTTCAAATTTGGCATTCTATTCGACATAGTGCCTGCGTTTCTCTGATGATTTTTTGGAGATGTCATTTGTGCGAATGACCAGATTTTATTCTGGTGTTTGCTATTTTGATAGTAAACCATATATGTGCGTGTGTGTGTGTGTGTGTGTGTTTGTGTGTGTGTGTGTGTGTGTGTGTGTGTGTGTGTGTGTGTATGTGTATATGAGTATTACTAAAACTAGAATGCATCAAACATTGACATGCAAAATATTGACTCAAAATTTAAAAAATGTCAACACTGACATGCAACTATGCCTATGTTGAGAAACGTCCTTGGTGCATGCATCATTTAAAGTTAAAAAAAAAATTAAAAAATCACAGATTTTTGGCAAGCCCCCTTACCCCCACACACACACTAATTATATATACTTACTTTGAGATTGCACAAACATGGGTAAGGGCATATATATATATATATATATATATATATATATATATATATATATATATATATAGGGTATATATACTAAGTGTTAGGGTGCAGTAACTCAAGAGTATTAACCCTAATGTAATGTTCTTCAAGCTCATAAAAGTGTGAATGTTAGGGAATATATACTAAGTGTAAGAGTGCAGTAACTCAAAGTATTAACCCTTATTCAACATTCATCAAGCTCAGAGTTAACTTATATAAGTAACAGGAGTATGGGCCTGCAGCCTTTTCACATCAGGGGTGCAGGGAATGAAGCCCACTGTAAAAAATACTTCAAAAGGTACAGTGGCATTTTCAATATGTGTATCTATATATCTATAAATAAAATGATGGCACATGGGCCTAAAGTTGTAGTGGTATAAGAGTGACACGCAGTCACTGCAAGTCCCTATATACACCTGAGCAGGTATGCACACAACACAAGGATGGCGGTGATCTGAAAGGAACAGCATGCAGTGCATCATGCCAGAAATGTTTACTAAAGGCAAAGTTCAGAGTCAGACAACTATCTAAAAATTCTTAATGAACTGTTTGTACACTTCCTAATATTTAGGATAGGGCTGAGCATAGCTATGTTAGATAATAGAGCACCCCTGCCCTCCTCCTGGTCATGATTAAAACAAGTGAGCTAACAAAATAACACGCATTGCATCCTTCCAGCCTATTTCACTGAAATGAGGTCCACTGATTGAACCCAGGTCTCCATTGTCTGAGCCAGGATTCCACCCAGATAAAAAGTGCAGCCGTTGGGTTTACAAGTAGATGTGACAGACTTAGACATCTCATGAGCCTTTGAAACTAGGGATATTGGGAGTCGCACATCAGCTTCACACTAGGACTAACAGATAGTATATAGAGCACTAAATGAAATGTGCAAAAAATGCTTGTATTTGATGGCTAACATAGTGCCGGGGCTAATTTTGTAGTCTTCATCTTTTCCTCTCTGCATTAACAATTTAGTTTTACTCAAATGCTGTGATACAAAGTCAAGTTTTATTATAGCTTTGGAATGAGATCAGATTGAATTCCAAAGTCTTCTCTTGATGTCTCTGAATGGACCGGTAACCTGAAGCTTTTAGTTAAACTGACATTTATTTGGTCAAACTTAGTATCATCAAACTCAGTTAGGCTTATCCTATGACAAACTTACTACCACTAAAGAATTGTGCATTTTAGTTGATAACAGAGTTATTTTCCCAAGAGATCAGTTATAATTGAAATTATTCATATAATATTTTACACTAGCTCTGTGATGCAGATGGATAGAGTCCTTACTTGAACCCAGGTGACCAGGGTTCAGTTAGTCAGTTAGTGGTCCTGGCAGTGGAGAAGCTAGGCAGGGACGGAGAGGACTAAAGGAAGTGTAACCTACTCATTTCCCCTTGGGGGGGTGTTGCATGCACTCAATGGCACATGCATAAGTGTGTTTTCCTCAAGTGGAGATTAGGAGAAACCATTGTTTGTGCTTCTTTGGAGGGAATGGGGATGCTTGGAGGTATGTCACTTGCAGAAGTGATGGAGACAGCCACTGTGGTCATGCCATTGCATGACGTCCCATGGAGCCTAGCTGACTGCATGCTGACAGGACAAGAAAGTGAAAAAAACACCCCAAAAGCTGCTACAATGATGGGCTCTCCAGCTAACTCTCACTACAGTGATGGGAAATTAATGTGCCAGCTGGTCAGGAGACAACTGCTTAGCAACAGGCAGCTGGGGCAAAAAAAAAAAGATAAAAATATTTTAGGTCTTTTTTTCAGGTTTGTGTAATGTGGATGGAGCCAGAAATGTACTTATTCTATTGATAATTTTACTCATAAAAAACTTGAACATGATACTTTCTTGATGCCCTTATAAATAAATAAATAGCCAATAGATTAGAGAATTTGAAGCACCATAGTAACAAGGCAAATCTGATAAGACTTGACATTTTTCCCTGATACACATTAGAATCTACAGCTCTGTGATCCATGTATTAAAGACACTTCATGATGAGTACCTATCTGAAAGCCTGGATTTCAAAACTTTCTTTTAATAAGGACTAATATGTTCTGGGTTGAGATTTCAAATGGATCTATATTATACGACTGCAAGTAAAGAATACTTCACCCAGGGTGTAGTGGTACCATATAAATAACAACTAGAGGTCCTGCACAACCTTGCAGGATTTTGCAGATGGTCTGGATAGGAACATGGTGGTAAAATATATGATTTTTAATGTCAGCCTTTTTGTAGTTGCTGCCTGATGCAATTTATGCTGACCCCCCTAACATTAAGAACAATCATGCACAACATTAATTGCATTGATGTTACAGTATCATTATATAAAGGCTGTATGTACTGCTCGTAACTTACTTTCATTTATGCATTAGATGGCACACACATTAGCCCATATCATTAATATCAGCTGTAGTAACAATATATAAATCATCTAATACTGATGCCAAAAGGCTGTCTAACTTACAGAAGCAGACTGTCAGTTATCATGGTTTACTATGGATACACTTCATTAGCAATACTGAGTAATCTACATTAAATGGCACACAAAGAGGATATCTGTACACTTACCAAAGGAATAGAGGACATTGGCATTGAATCTGCTCCTTCCCCTCTGTCATTTGCTGTGTCTAGCATCACCTGAGGCCATAATACCTGTGGTGGACCTAACCAGATATTTTATTCTTTGAATTTCAGGCCTCTGTCTAAGGTCAGCTGTGAGGTGCTCACACATGCATTGTTGTTTCTAATTGAGGCATATTACCTATGGTGCAGTGTGTCCTTGAGCCACTGGATGTGGTGAATGTCTTCTGCTCCACTGTGCAGTGGATCACTCTGTGGAGAACAATTATGTTGTGACTTCTTGTTGTATACAGCAAACCTGTGTCCACTTCAATACATCTGAGCTCACATTACAGCAGGCCATCTATAATACGTCATAAATGCCTACTCAAGTAACACACTTTCATAATGCATGTTCTCTGTGACACAAACAAAAGATGTTTCTACAAGAAGGCAAGTCACCCTTGTACCCCCATGCATACTTTCAACTGGCCAGAATTTTGCAGAATTATTAGATTTTTGCCTCACATTTTTGGTCCATTCTTCATAAAACTTGCGATTTTCTGGCAAATCATTCAGGACGGATATCTCTAAATAACAACAGATATTTAAGTTTCAGACTTCTTATTCTTCTGGAAAAAATAGCAAGAAAAACCTAGCCAAGCTTGAGTTTTCAATGTGTGATTCCTTAAAATGAGGATTATGGGATAAATACAAATGACCCCTTTAAGGACACCAGGTGTTTCAGCTATATAGTGATTCTGAATGCCCATGATGTATTTCTTTTTAAGTTGATTAATAGACAAATTCAGGCCAATAAAGCCAAACCCCACTAGCTGTGGACATGCATGTTTCAGTCCTCTTATGACATAATCAGCACAGCATAAGTGGACTGTTGACTTCATATCTTTCAGAAAATGCATGCTAACACAAAAATTATTATTCTAGCAACTTTCTAAGTTTTTCATAGCAATATTTAAAATCTGCCCCTGATTTGGGGCCTTGATTTCCCACCAATATTTTTGGCTTTGTCCAGAATTCTTGTGCTAAGAAGTTCAGAAATATGTTCCCATGTGGATTACCTTCCCCCCACCCCCTTACTTTATCATTCTCACTCCAAGGTCACTGCATCTCAGAAAGAGAATGGTGGCTCCAGGCAATGTAATACTTGTCTGACAGCTAATATAACACCTGCCTCACTCTTTTTTTGCAGGGCACTAACCTGAGATAGCTTGAGTTGTTGTGTCTTTCGGCTTTTCCCAGTTAGGGGTCGCCACAGCGGAACTCCTGTCTGCTAATGATTGGCAGTAGATTTTTACATGCCGCATTACTGGCCCTGATGCACAACCTTCAACGAAGGTACGCCCATTCATGCATGTCTCCACACAGAAGACGCTCTAGCTGAGAATCGAACAGGACTGTGAGACGACGCTACCGATAGCTTGAGTACTATAGTCTTTTTCTTTCTTAATGTCCCCAAATATTTTGGATTTTGAAAATTGTGACAAGAATAGACCCCATTCCTGAGTAAGACAAAAATTAATGTTCATTAAATTAATATTGTTTCAGTCTTTGATGTTAGCCCCGAGTGCTCTTCTCAGCACTCACAATGTACCTAATGTCTGCAGTTCACATGGAGTTACATGTGTCAGAAGTATATTTACGTATGCTTGAAAATTCTTTTTTTATTAGCCCTATGACCCCTTCTGCTGCTTTTGGAACTGTCTGGGTGTTTTCATCCCATATTGGGCAGCACAGTGGTGCAGTCATGTGTGTGGTGCAGTGGTGCAGTGGTGCAGCGGTTAGCATTGTCTCCTCACAGCAAGAGGTTCTCCGGGTCAATTCTTCACTGGGGTGCCTTCTGTGCAGAGTCTGCATGTCCTCCGTGCATTTGCGTGAGTTTCCCCCAGGTGCTCTGATTTCTTCCCACATTCCAAAGTGTCTATAGATTTCTCCCCAGGCCTCCATTGAAAATAAGCTCTGTCCTAGTCGGACTTTATTGGTCAACAAATGTTAAATAAATATTGCTGTAGCTTCTGCTTGTATATCCTAGTATGTCATGACTTTGGGTCTGTCAGCACACAGGACACTAAAATTACAAGGGACAGCTATTTCACTGATTAAAGATGCATTTGTCCTATTTTCTTTGGCTACTATATCTATTTTTCTTGCTTCTGCTTTTTTCACTGCTGATATTGGATGATCCCATTTAATCATAACTTCTTCATTTTCAGCAGTTCTTTGTTGTTCATGTTTCCAATGCTTCTCACTTACCAGCATGTTGTAGTGTTTGCACAGTCTCCAATGTAACGGCCTGGCCATATGGTTGTCTTTCAGCATACAAATCCTATGAGTGTAAAACACCCCAAAACAAGATGTGCAACTGTTTGTAGTTATGTACAGAACCTAAATTATCATCATCTCCACTTTTTCTACATGCTTTATAAACCAAAATGTACATAGTTTGCTGTCATGAGCTGCTATTATATATCTTTCATCTTCTTGTTTAAATTCATGTCTCTTTAGCTATTCATGCATCATTCATGTGTTTCTCAGTTAATTTCTAAAAATGCCATGGTTTCTAACATACCTTGATGGGGATAGGCCCAGTTTCTAAGTCACGGTATAATTAATATTCATGAAATCAATATTGTTTCAGTCTTTGATTTTAGGTAACAGCACTTTTCTCAGCACCCTCAATGTGCTCAGAATGGGCTCCTTCTGCTGTTCATATGGGGATACATGTATTGGTAGCATGTCTACATAAGACTGTAAATTCTTTTTTAAGTATTCCTGATGCTTCTACTACTACTGGAACTGTCTGGGCATCCTTCTTCCACATTGCTCTTGTTTCTGCTTGCAAATCCTGGTATTTTATGACTTTGTGTGTCACTGTATGCAAGACACTGTAATCAATGGGTGTAGCAATTTCAATGATAAATGCTACGTTTGACTTTTTTCATGGACGTTTGTATCTGTTTTTCTCTGATCTTTTTTGAACTGTTGGTAATGGGTGATCCCTTCTGATAAAACCTTCATCATTCAACACAGTGCTGAGTGCAGATTTTAGGCCCTTACATTCAACTTATCTCTGGTGTGGTGTCTTGAGTCAATCAGGGTATTCCCTGTAACCACTCACACTGCCTTCTCTTTTCCCCCACCCCCTCTTTCCTCAAACAGGTTAAACTGCTACAATTCAGTACAGGCATCATTTTCAAATCTAGGTGCTTAGGATTTCTCTCTCTCTTCCCCCCTTGGCTGACCTGGTGTAACTTAATGTAAGTTTCTTCATTGTATGGATCTTTTACTGTTTTTGTGTAACTGGATGACCTGCTGCTAAATTCTGATTCTGCACAGACTGCTCTATTTTTTTCAGAGGCTCTATAAATAGCTAGTGACTTTACTGAATTTCTGTGGTATCTGTGTTTAAACTGAACCCGTACCTAGAGAAAGTGTATAATCAGAGCTCCTCCTTGCTGCATGTGTTTTTTAATGTTTAAATTGCACACACACATTGAAGAAGTGCTTTTATGACTTGAATAACTTGGGCTAGTTATACCTTAAGTGCTTTTACTGGCAATTTTCCAGTTGTACAATTATGAATAATTGATTTAGTTTTTCTGGTATATCTTTAAAATCTGGCAAGTGCTTATTTACTGCATTGCTCTCTTGCTTAGGTTTCTTAGCTATAAATCTTAGCTCATTCTGAAGTATGCTACTTTACCCTCCCACCAAACCTTTCTGAATGCATTATTACATAATAACTGCCTGTTGTTGCCTTTATGCTTATCCTAGAATTTCTGCTTTTCTCTGTCCCTAGTTGAACTCTACAGTTCCCTACAAAACGGTGTCTACAGGACTGCAATCAGTTTCTCTCAACATTTAAACAGAGTAGGTTGCACACACAAAAAGCATTTGTTAAGCTTTCACTTACAGTGCTTTGTACTTAAGCAGGTCACCATATTGGTCAGCCATAGGGCTCTTTGTTTCGACATGAGTGGTTGCCTCCTTCCCCTGTAACTGAAGTAAATTGACTCTTACATTAAGAGCTGCAATACTTACCTTATAGCTTTAGGACACCTTAGGAAACCTTGTAAACTGCAGTAGCCCTTCGTTAAGCCACGCTCGGGCTCTCTTTGCTCCCCTCCCTGCCCCCAGTTCCCTCCCGCCCCCAGTACCTCTAACTTTATAGTACTATAGCCACTCCCCCACTTTCTAGATCCTATCTGCTTTCATCTGGGATAATTCCACCCACCCCCATTCTACTACCTACATTTTAATAGCACCTATTAGCTTTCATCTGGCATTCTCCCATCCCCCTCCCAGTACCTTTACCTCCCCACTCTATCTTCTGGTGTTGCATCACCAGGTAAAACAGTTCCTTAACTCACTAGCTGAATCACAGATAATGATATACTCCTCTTTACTACCCCTCTTGTTCACACCATACCTCCTTACCTTGTATGAAAGCCAGTTTCTCACGGGATTTCAGGTCCCAAAAGGCAATACTATCACCCCAGCTGTAAATCCTTCCACCTTCAACCATACTTACAGTACCAGATCCTATCCAACATCTATTTCAGTCTATCAACATCTCAACCCCAGGCACATTAGCTCTAGATCCAAACACTACTACAAACTAATAAACAAATTCCTGAAGTTCATCACCAAGTATAGACTCAACCTAATACTTGGTGGTGATATTCACCCCAACCCTGGCCCACTCACTTCAGATACACATACCCCTCTACTTGCAATCTAAGCTACAAACCTACAATTAATAGGCCAACTAACTCTCTCCTAGTCTGTCATCTCAATATTAGAAGCATTAATAACAAGGTACATGAATTGCATGCACTTCTGGATGTCCACTCCCCTGAGATTCTCTGTTTATCTGAAACCTGGTTAAAACCTAACACTCAAGACAATGAAGTGTTACCACCTGGATACAACATACACAGGCTGGATCGTGCTTCGAGGAAGGGGGGTGGGGTAGCTGTACTCTATAAATCTGAGTTGAATGTCACCATAGATGTAATACAACCTCCTCAGATTAATAACTCAGAGATTCTTACCACCAAATTGCAACTTAATAAAAATAAATGCATTAATATCATCTGTATGTACATTCCCACAGGTAACAATATATCTACATTTGAAGATATCCTGCACTGGCTATCATGTCACTACCCTCAAGAAACCCTACTACTTGGAGACTTTAACATAGACTGGGGCACCTGTTCCTCAGAATCCCCAACCACCCATATTAACCTGCATGCATTTACACAAATCATATCCACCCCTACCAGGATAGGTAAACCCAACCAAAAAGAAAGTATACTTGACTGGATACTCATAAACAGTCACCCCCAACTGTACACCTCTGGTACCCTCCTTAATGGCCTAAGCGATCACCTTCTCACATATGTAATTAAGCACAAAACCATTAATTCCCAACAACCCTTACTCAGAAATGTTAGAAACAATAAAAACTTTGACCCTGCCAAATTCCAACAAGAACTAAACTCATGTAATTGGTCTATTCTAAAAAACCTCCCCTTAGAGGAAGCAGTAGCATACTTTAACAACAAATTCCTTGAGATCCTTGATTTGCATGCACCTGTTCATTCAAAGAGAACCAAGGCAAAAACTGCACCATGGCTTTCTATAGAGTCTAAACTCAAAATTACCCTTAGAAACAAAGCATGGGCTTTATGGTGTTCTTCTAAAGACCCTCAAGATTACATTAAATACAGGCAATCCAAGAACAAAACCAAAAAATCAATTTTATAAGACAAAAAACAATACTACTGCAATTTATAGACAGTAAATCAAAATAACCCTCAGAAGTTTTGGGCAGGTTTAAATAATCTACTACATCCTAGACAAACTTCAACCCCAGTCTCTGCTGCTACTATTGATAAAACCCCTGAAGATGTTTCTGATAGTTTTAACCAATTCTTTACTGAGACAATTCAAGCCCTAGCTAGCCAACTACCTCCTAGCTCCCCTGGTCCTGAAAGTAGCACCCCTAGAAACCTACTCACGTTCAGCTTCCAACCAGTCACCACTTCACTTATCCGTACCTTGATCAAAAAATTAAAACCCACTGCACTTTCTGCTGATTAACTCCCTGCCGAGTACCTACAAAAATCAGCTGATGCTATTGCTTACCCCATCTCAATACTAATCAATCGAACCATAATAGAAGCTAAAATTCCCACCATCTGGAAAATATCCTATGTAATCCCACTTCACAAAGGAGGAAGCTCTACTGAATTCTCCAATTATAGGCCAATAGCTATACTCTCTCCACTTGCAAAGATTATGGAAAAATGTATTCATAGACAACTCATGCACCACCTAATCCAAAATCGCCTTATGGCAGACACTCAGCATGGCTTCCGTCCTCATCACAGCACTACTTCAGCCCTCCTAGCCTTTACTAACACCATAAACCATAATCGTAACAATAATTATATATCCTCAGCCCTCTTTTTGGATCTTTCCAAGGCATTCGATATGGTTGATCACCAATTTTTAATCCACACCCTGCAAACATTCTGTCTAGATACTGGAGCCCTCCAGTGGTTTCAATCCTACCTGAATGGTCGACAGCAGGCTGTCCTCTGGCAGAACAAACTCTCTAACCTTCTACCTAACACCCTTGGAGTACCACAAGGCTCTATACTAGGGCCCTTGCTGTTCTCCATCTTCATTAACGACCTTTATACTGTCATCCCAAAAGTCAGCTGTATCCAATATGCTGATGACTCTACTCTGATCTGCTCAGCCACATCTCCAGTAGAGTTATGGTCAGCTACCCAGACCACCTTTAATACAATAGAAAACTGGCTTTCTGAACATCATCTGATCCTAAATCCCAAAAAAACTAAAATGCTGTTATTTTTACCAACACGTAGGTCTACCACTTTCACCTTTACCAAAAAATCAAATGATGACACAATAATCTCCCCTGACCCATCTACAAAACTATTAAGTGTCATCATAGACAATAATCTAAAATTTGACCTACATGTTAACCAAACTATCAAAACCATCAATAAAAAACTAGGGTCACTTTACAGAATAAAAGCTTTCCTAACCCCTCCAGCTAAAATTGCCATAGCTCGCTCTCACCTTCTCTCAACCCTTCTGTATGCATCCCCTCTACTCTCGAATTTAAACAAGACTGTCCTTAACAAACTCTCAATTTGCTACAACCACATTGCCAGGTTTGCCACTGGGCTGCCTTTTAGGACACATCAGCTTGGGTGGCTTGAACTACCCAGCCTAATCCAGTATAACCAACTGATTATGGCCTATAAAATCCTCTATAATCCAGACAATACTCCTGCACTTAAAAATATTATCACCCCCTATAACAATCCTAGACCGCTTCGATCCTCTAACAAACTACTAATTCAGACTAGCAAAATTAATAACACAGCCGGTGATTCTCTCTTTGCAAACTCTGTAAGTAGATCCTGGAACTCTCTTCCAGCTGATATTACCTTACTTTCCACCTTAGGTCAATTTAAAACTAGACTCAAACAACATTTGTCACTTAACTGGCTATGTCAATGTATCAAGCCTGGCTAACTCTCTCTAGAATGTGTAAAAATCTGTTAACCAGTTTACTGTGTAATTTAATTTAATCCTGACTTGTGCTCAGGATTAACTGTAACCTGTGCAACTTGTTTAACTTGCTTACTTATGTAATCTCTGTAAATAGTCTGTTTGTAATATGTAATGCTGGTATTATGTAATGCTGTATCTGCTTACCCTTGGAGCTTTTCTCCCCGGGCCTCCGCTGAAAATGGACATGCATCCAGTCGGACTATCCCGGTCAACAAATGTAAAATAAATAAATAAAAATTGTCAAGAATGCTTTGTAGTTCATGTTTCCAATGCTTCTCAGCTACTTCTATGTTGTAGTGTTTGCAAAATAACCCATTGCAACCATTGTACTACATTATTGTTCCTTTCAGTGTACAGACACACAGCAATGACTGTGTCTTTCTCTTGGTTTAGTTTTTCCAAGTGTTTTGGGTTTCTAATACCATGATGGGAATGCACCCCATTCCTATGACAAGGTATAATTAGACTTCATGAAATTAGTGTTATTTCAGTCTTTGGTGTCAGCTAAGAGCACTCTTCTCAGAATTACCTCCTTCTGTAATTCATACGGAGTTACATGCATTGGTAGCATATCTAGGTACAACTGTAAATTCTTCTTTATTAGACCTGTTGCTCCTATTACTATCAGAACTGTGTCTGTATCTTTCTTCCTCATTGCTCTAGTTTCTGCCTGCAAATCCTGATATTTTATGACTTTGTGTCTCTCTGTATACAAGACACTGTAGTCACTTTGTGTAGCAATTTCAGTGATCGATGCTACTTTTGTCTTTTTTACATGTTGTACTACATTTGTTTTCTCACATTTATTTTTTGAACAATCAGTAATGGGTAATCCCATGTGCTATAGCAACATAACAAGATCAATTGTCACCTCAAATTATTATACTCAAGCATCTCTGACTGCTTCTCAGGTGACCCATGAAAGTGACTATAAGCCAGCAAAATCTAATAACCACTGCATAAAATGGATGCCCAACATCATATGAAATACACTTAACTTGCACCATCATGTAACAATATTAGGTAAACAATATGGTTCCTTGCAGTATGTTTGCTCATGGTTGCAGCTCACTGCAAGAGGCATTAGGTACATGTTTATGCTAGACTCCACTCATCACCAAGTATGGTCACTCTGTTCCTGCCTCTCCATACTATACCCTCAGTGTAGTTCAGAGACATTCTATACTGATAGCCTCATTAATTGTGCACTGCATGCAGCATTATAAGAATGTGCCAAATGGATGCTTGCTATCCATTTTGGAATGGGGATTAGCTAATGTAGTAAAGACTATTTATGGAGCTTGATGTAGATCGTGTGATAGCAAAGGCAGTACTGACCACATTGTTACTTTGTGGGCAACATGGTGCAGCATGCCAGAATAGTTACTGCAGCTGCCTTTTTATGGATGTTGTTATGTTACATACTGAGCTCATAGGTTGATAGGTTCATAGGTAAATATTTGTTATATTGATCCAGAGGACCACTTGCAGCCTAACCTCTCTATTCTGAATTGCAGGTACCCATTGACGTGACTAATTTATACTTAGTTTTGACCCCTTTGAATGAGGGCTTGAGGTGCCAGGCCTAGGATGCATTTATGATTGACCATCCATTCATCCAAGTTATGCTTAAAGAGGGACAGGAAACTACTTTGCTTTACATCAAAAGGAAGTGTTCTCCGCAAAAGAAGGGATTCTCTGGGATCTGTAACTATCGGATTAGCAGGTCCTATTTATGTTTTGTCAAAGTTAAGATCTCTCAATTGGGTGTTTAGGGTGTTATTAATTTTGTGAATGTGGAGGCAGTCACATAGGACTGTATCCTTCAAGGCTCTGTGGCCTAGACATAGATCACCTCCAAGAGTTTGCAGAGATATATGCTAGAGTAAAAAGGGTGGGGCAAAGGGGGCAGCCACCCAGGGTGCAAAGTGTTGGGAGCATGATTGAGAGTTCCTGCAACATGCTTTTCTATGTTCCAAAATGCTGGTATAGAAAGGTACCTGAGCAATTTATGCAGCAAACCAGTATTGGCTTCCTATAGTTAAGTCTTTTTCCCCCCTTCATTTGAAGACCAGGATGGGCGGGGGCATGTGTAGTGTCTGTAGAAAGACAATTGGTACAAAAGTATCAATCAACTTTCTACAGTATGACAAAAATCTTTTTTTTTCTTTTTTTTTTTTTATTATTCACTCAAAGAGCCGAGGGTGGTGTGAATTGGCTGCTGTAGGATGCTGATACCCAATCGCATTTCTACAGTAAGCCAAAATTCTTTTTTTTTTTTTTTTTGCTCTTTACTTGAAGAGCTAAGGGGTAGGATGCTCTTTTTAATAAGTTCCATAATGATGTGTTCTATTGCTTTTCAAAATGGCTGGTGAGGCTTATAGGTGTATAGTTTCCTGGATAAGTAGTGGATCTGCCCTTGTGGAGTGGAATGACTGCTTCAGTTCTCTATATCTCTGCCATGAATCCAAAGGAGAGGCTCAGGTTGAACAAACCTATTAGTGAGTCTACCAGACAGTGTTTGGTGCTGACAAGAATGCAGCCTGGCATATTATCAGGGACCATGGAGTTCTGGCTTTGGAAAGCACATTCGGGACTTGCTTGGAAGTGATCAAAATGGGTGGTGTGGATGTGCTAATAAGATGGGAAAAGTTAGGGAGAGATAAGGGACTAAAGTTAGAGATGAAGCTGTCCACTAATATGTTGTCTATGTCCTTAGCATGAGTAACTATTATATATTGGCTCTGAGCATTACTGGGCATTGCCTCTAAGGATTCTGACACAGTGGAGGAAGGATTTGTGGTTGTGCTTAGCAGAGGTGGCAATTCTCAATTCATATTTATTTTTGGAGGGTTTGATTTTGTTTCTGAGTTCTTTGTTGATCTTTTTAGTTCATCTCTAGATAATGGGGTATTAAGCTTGCTTTTATGAGTTATAAGTTTTCTTCCTCCTTTTGGTTTTTTGTTTATACTAGGGTTCCACTACAGGTGTTTATTCCTCAAGCTGTCATTGTATTTATGTCTTATGGGGACAGATGTCCAAATGCATGCTTTGATGTGGGCATAGAAATTATGCACAAATGTGGAAGCATGCAATATGGGGGTCATTGAGGTGAGGATGGCACTTAAATGTCATCAAGTCATAAATTAAGTGGATGAGGTTTGCCTTAGAGTAGTCTCTAAAGACAGAAAGGTTTTGAGGTAAGTCAGGTTTTACCCTCATAGGGAGTGTTACTGAACAGTGATCAGATTTCACTAATGTCATGGTAACTGCAGGTGATGGGTATAGGATGGCTATATTGGTGAAAACCAGTTGCAATATTTTTAAACCCCTAGTTGGGATTTGATCCAGCTGTTCTAGGGAGATGGCATTAATGAAATTCGGGAATATTTGTACATATTTATTTGAGATGGTGTAGATTTCCAAGTAGGTGTAGATACTTGAAATCTCCCAAGAGAGTAGTGTTATGGGAGGAATGTCAGTTTATTTAGATAGACCTCATGGACTGCAGGTGACATGGGGGGTTGGTAGTTGTTATGATATGATATCGAGTTCAAGTTACTGTGAAAAGGATGTGGAGGAGTTCAAGGTCATTGTACTGGTGTACAAGCCTGGAGTAACTAGCAGACACTAGTGCCCAGTGCCTGGTGCCATTTCTGTGCCTTGCCCCTTGGTTCAGCTGAGGATCAAAAAAAACTCTTTGTTTGAGCTGAAGAGCAATAAATAAATAAATAAATAACAAAGCAAACTATTTCCTTCATTTAAACTGTCTGCAGAATGCCACAATTTCATTTTGCAATGCAAAGGTGATACCAGCATTTACTTATAAATGCTGGTATGCACTAAAGAGCAATTGGGATTGGCCAGTCGCTCCCTCCAAACACTTTGCAGTTCAGGTAAACCCCCCCTCACCTCACCCTAGCTATGCTACTGAGATGAGATTGCATCACAATGCAGACCCCCCCCCCAGTAACATGGTCATTTTCCACATTGGGTGTGAAGGATTGGTAGGCTTTGAAACTCTGCACTGTGGGGGTGCTATTGCTCTTCTGAAACCATGTTTTAGTAACTTCACAAGGCATTTAAATTTTCAAGAGTTAGGAATGCCTGTAAGGAGTGAAACTTCTTGTTAGGTCTTCTCACATTTAGCAATGCTACCTTTATATAGTTTTAGTTTTGACAGGCTATATTGGTAATTTTAGGAGACTGACCTTGCCTGTAAAAGGCACTATTGAGAAGGAAAAACTCCTGGCCAATATATGCGAGTCAGTGAGGAGAGATTTGCAGGCCATCCCTACAAAGCAACCGGGGTTGCTGATCATCTCCTCCCATGATGATATATAATAGATCCCCTTAGAATAACAATAATAGTTGTTTTAATGACTGTATGCATGTTATGTATGTTGCTGTTGGGCAATAGGCATCACAGTTGCAGCTACACTCAGGCAGTCCTATATAGTGTGTTACATTACTGCTGGTGTGAGGCTTGTGTACTGTTTGCCATGATCTCTTTGCACCATGTAGATGTACAGATGATGGCAGGATATGGTCAAGAGTAACATGATAACTTTGCTGAAGAGGACAATGAGGTGTTGCTCCTGGTACTAAATGACCAGGGTGTGATTCTTTGGGGTTGGAAGTGCCAGAGCACAGTATATCTGGTCACAGGAGACCACAGATTGGTAGCTCAAAAATGTAGGTGAACATAACCACTCACTGCAGTGATGAAGCCATGTCATTTCAGAGTGTCAGATATAAATTGCAGGGATGACACTGGTGTCCTGGGGGGCAGGGTGATATGTCAGCAGGACAGTACCTGGTGGTGGCTTTGATGGTGGTGTGTCAGCTGGACTAATCAGCAAATCAGTTGTTCTGTGTGACCTTAGTACTCTTTGTTTTGGATTGTTGGTTGGGATATTTTGCAGTCACCCTAATGATAATGGACATCAGTTGGCTACGACAACCCTGTGTTTCCAAATGTTAGCCAAGTATTCCACTTATCCTGTGCCGATGAGGTCATAAGAAGGCCAAAACATGCATGTCCACAGCTAGTTGGGTATGGCTTTATTGTCCTGAATTTGTCCATAACAGACTTAAAAAGAAAAAGAAAAAGTCATGGACATTCAGAATTGCCATATAGTTGAACCACCTGATGTTCTTAAGGGGGCATTTGCATATATCCATGTTGCCTCTAATGCAGGGGGTTTCAAGGTATCACACAGTGAAAAGTCCAGCTTGACTAGATTTTTCTTTTAGTTTTTTTTTTGCTTTTTTTTACTGATTAAGTTGTGCTGCGGTGGTACGGTGGTAGCATTGTTACCTCACAGCAAGAAGTTCTCCTGTTCTATTCTTGGCTTGGCTTGGGAGTGCCTTCTGTGTGGAGTCTGCATGTCCTCCACGCGGTTGGGTAACGTTTGAAAGACATGCGTGCATAAATGGGCGTGCCTTCGTTGAAGGTTGGGCGTCGAGCTGGCACCTCGGCGTTTCATAAAAATCTACTGCCAATCATTAGAGGACCGGAGGTCCGCTGTGGCAACCCCTTACCGGGAAAAGCCGAAAGACAAACAACAACAACTGATTAAGTTGTTCTGTGTGACCTTGGTACTCATTGTTTTGGATTGCTGGTTGACACATACATAATACAGGAAAAACAGTACAGTAAAATACAAACCAGAGTAACATATTGAATGCAGTATAGTTGTGTTTGTCAAATTTGCATACAATTGTGTTTATCAAGTTATATGCATTTAACATCAAAAGCTTTTGGATACAACAAAACTGAGTTTGGCACAGTTTGTTTAATAGTGCAAGTATATCCTTCCGAGTATAAAGAGTTTAATGAGAGCAGAGAAAAAAGTTAAAGGTGAACCCAGTACAGGAGGAGGTGGAGGAAGGGGGTTGGAAGAGGAGGGATGGTTAGTGTAGAATGTATAGGAATATACAGGAATAGATACCAAGATCAGGTAGGTGGTAAAGTGGAGTATTCCCCATATATCAAGGTACTCTGATGTGAAATTTATTTTCTACAAGTAGCAAGTGTATGAAGATGCAATTGTCCCCCCCCCATGTTTTGGGGTGGAAGGGCATATAAGATTTGCTGGATTTCCTTGACAACTCCACTTTGTTTTCCAAACTTGCAATTATGAATATTGCACTTATAGTAAGGATCCAAATATAATAGTAAATACTTCAGTAAATATTGTAGCACATAGTAAATATTTCAGTAGCACTGTTGTGAAATACTCTAGCAGTAAATATTGTAGCACATAGTAAATATATCAGTAGCACTGTTATGAAATACTCTAGATTTCCTCTACTGTAAGGGAACTAACATGAGCATCATGTCTCACCGCACCTTGTTACACTTATTCTCAAATGGTGACTAAACAGTCTATGTTCTCTTTCTTTTTTTCAGATGTAGAATACATTGTAACCATTCCTGGGTACCTAAAATATTGCTGAAATAGGATCTAGAAGAACAGAACATTACCCTACTAAATAAATTAAAAAATGCATACAATGAATTTTTGTTCTTCAGTTTTTTATGTGCATGATATCTATATATATAGCTTTATATATATATATATATATATATATATATATATATATATATATATATATTTATTTATTTATTTATATATATATATGTATATATATATATATATATATATATATATATACATAAAAAAAAAATCATACCCACTGGATAGTCAACTGGCTCACTGATAGGACCCAGGAGACATCTCCACCAAGAGGCCAGTGAATAGTGAAGTCCCCCAGGGCTCTATACTGGGCCTGCTCCTTTTTGGAATCTATTTCTCTGAAATGGAAGCAAATGCTGAAGGTTTATGGCTGACTAAATTTGCAGATGATTGCAAGCTGGGGGTTGTCACACAACAGCATTCTTCAAAAAGGTATATTTCTGACTAACAAATGGTGCCAAAGCCATGGTCTTAAACTCAGTGCTAAGAAATGCATAATTGTACCCTTTGGGAAGTCAACCATCATAGCTAATTACCATGTGGATAATGCACCCCTAAGAGTTGGTACACACATAGACAGTAGCCTTACCTTTAACCATCGTGTGGCCATAGTGTTGAGGAAATCCTTCTATGTTGCACAAATTGTAAGTAAAGGCATGGCATCTAGGTCTAAAGAGGTTATTATCTCACTGCACTCTACCATTATCAGAAGAATCATAGAGTACAATGCTCCCTTTATGTATCTGTCCAGGCATATCCAGAAACTAGAGTGACCTCAGAGTTTTCTTACAAAAAGAATAGAAGGTGTAACAATCCTGCTTTGTGTAGAACACCTTAAAGCCCTTTCCCTCAACTCAGTCTCCTATGGATTGCTGAGGGGAGAGCTATAGCTGGTCTACAAGGCATCTGCAAATTCCACACTTAAGAAACTCCTACATATTCATAAGTCAAAGAATACCAGAAATACAAGGTCTAGGGTCCTAAATGTTGTCTGTGATGTAAACAAAACATGCTGGAGAGATGGATATGTGTCCCAGAGACTGACCCTCCCATAGAACAGGCTTCCCATCTATTTGAAGCTGAGTTTAACTATTACCCAGTTTAAGTGAAACCAAGACCTGTGGATAGGGAACAGGAAATTAACACCAGTTCTGGCACCCATGTCCCTTTTTGAAAGAGGTAGCTCATAAATGCCTGGCTCTCAATGTCCTATTTGGATACAGGATATCATTATCCTTTCAGGAAATCTTGGCTAGGCTTAAAAAGGCCCCCCAGATCAATTAGCCTAGTAACACTATGCATCTATGAATCTATGAACTTTTCATTATGTGTACTTGAAAGTATATATGGCTAGACATTATATGGCCCTTGTGATCACATGCCTAATATTATTCTTATGATCTAAAGATGTATCTAAATAAAATATCTGAAAACACACGGTAATAAATAAATGCATGCATACATACTTGCATACATACATAAATAAATCAGTAAATTTAACTTGGGATATCTTGAAACTCAAGCAATTCTTTTCTTTAACTTTATTACATCCCAGATTGTGTTCTGCAGTGCTCCTTTTTTTTTAGTCTGTATGCTGCAACTCAATGAAAGTCCAGAATAAGGTTTAAAATGTAATGAAAAAAATATGCTGAAATGTCTTTTACAAATGAAAAAATTGTAGTACTCTCCAAAAATAATATTCCACTTCAGGAATGAGCCTCTCAAAAGACAAGCACTGAAAGGGCAGCGTTTTTATTGCTCTTCATTTTGCAGTACAAAGTACATCTAGATCGTTATCCTGCTTGTTGTTTACCAGTTTCAGCAGGCTCGCAGTAAACTAAGGTTAGAGATCTTGTCAGGTTTAACAGTAATGGCAAAGCAAATGAAAACTGCAGTAGTGGTGCAAAAGAAAGAAAGAAAGAACAGCATTAAAATCATACCAGTAAGGCAGGACTGGTAACAGGAAAAGGGTGCAGCATTTGGAGAAGTGTCAAAAGAGTTTTCTTATTCAGCTTACAGAAAAGGCTGACAGCATTAAATCAGACTGGTTATTTGTTGTAACGATGTCGCTAGATCCCGGACTTCTCCTGGTCAGTTTTGATTAAATAGGTTCATAGGTTCATAGGCTGGTACCAGGCTATCAGCCCTAGGGCCTATGCAAGCCTAGCCATAACAATTCTCTGGCTATTTATTCCCACAGTATTTAGTTCCCTGGACCCCTGTCTAGCAGGGTGACTGACGTGATCCCCAGGGTGAATTTCCTATCTCCCATCCAATCATCAAGGTTCCTTTTGAAGAGGGCCAAAGAGGCACTCTGCTTGACATGCATGGTCAGTCTATTCCAGAGTCTGGGAAATCTCTGGGCCAGGAACCTATCCCTCCAGCATGTTTTTTTCATTGTGATGACAAAGTTTAAATCCCTGGAGCATGTGTCTCTGAGGGATTGGGATTTCTTTAAGTGTAGCATGTCCAACAGCTCTGGGTTTGACATGGCCTTGTATGTTAAGCAGAGATAGCCTCTGAGTAGATGATATGCGATAGAGTATAGGTGGAGTTTTTTTATATGGTCAGCATAAGGCATCTGCTTTAGGCCTGTGATACTTTTAGTGAGGTATTTCTGTGGCCTTTCCAGTTGTTGCAGATGTCTTGAGAGGTACATACCAAACAGGGCATTGTATTCTATAATGGGTCTAATGAGGGATGAGTACAGTAGGACAATGACCTCCTTTTTTCTGGATGAAAAGCCCTTAGCAATGAGGTGTGCCACATCAAAGGATTTCCTGATTGTTGTGGCAATGTGGTTATCGAAGGTGAGATCACTGTCCACCTGTGTCCCTAAGTCTCTTATCATACTTTTGGTGTTTAGTGTACTGCCACCTATGTGGTAATTCACGGGTACATGTTTTTTCCCAAAGGGGATAACTATACATTTCTTGGCATTGAGCTTGAGCCCATGGCTCTGGCGCCAAGCATCTGTTTCTGTAAGGCCCTTTTGTAGAATATGCACATAATTTTTGGATTCAATAATGGCTCCCAGTTTGCAGTCATCTGCGAACTTTGTTAGCCAGATTCCCTTAGTGTTGGCCTATACTTCAGAGAAGTAGATGCCAAACAAGAGTGGTCCCAGGATTGAACCCTGAGGTACTCCACTTGTCACTTGTCTGGAACTGGATTTGGGGTTGGCTACTTTTACAGTCTGGGTACTATCAGTAAGCCAGTTGGCAACCCATAGAGTGATGTAGGGATTAATGCCCAGCTTATTAAGTTTATCTATGATTCCAGATTGGGGGATGGTGTCGAAGGCCTTGGTGAGGTCCAGATAGGCTGTGTGGACCACCTTACCCTTGTCCACAGCTTTGGAGACTGATTCAAAGAAGTCAATCAGGTTCAGGAGACAAGATCAGCCCTTCATGAACCCAAACTACATGGGGTCCAGTGTTTGAAGGTTGCCAGTGTCTTTGTTTATAAGTTCCATGATAATACATTCCATGACTTTGCAGATCAGGCTCGTCAGACTGATGGGGCAGTAGTTCCTGGGATCCAAGGTGGATCCCCACTTGTGGAGTGGGATAACTGTAGCTGTGAGCCACTCAGTGGGCATGAAGCCTGAGGTGAGGCTATGATTAAATATGACACTTAGGTGAGGTGCCAGTTCATTCTGTAGTTCATGTAGTACACAGCCCAGGATGTCGTCTGGTTCCATTGATGCTGCATTCTTAGCTTTGGAGAGTGCGTTTTTTACCTGTGTGGCCGTTATTACCGGAATTTGGCAATCTTTCGGTATTGAGATGGGCCCTTTAGGGGGTGAGAGGGGGTGAAGTTTGCACTGAATCGATCTGCCAGGATATTGGCAATATCCTTGGGATCAGTATATTTAATGCTATTCTGTTGTAGCTCATAGCAGATCTGAGCATTGCCATTTAGATTCTTGACATAGATAAAGAATGTGTAAATAATCCAACAAGACTGAGCACACAGACTTGATGATTATTGCATATTAGTCTGTCTACTCAGACTATTACTGAAAGTGGTGACAAGAAGGTATTGAGGAGTTGAACCAATGTTATTTGAAGGAAGCATTAATGTGCTGTTAACTTTCATATTTGACTGGTCAGTACAACTTAATAATTTTTGGAGAGTCAGACTAAGTTATGAAAAGAATGCATAACTCAGACTCCAGCAGAACAAATATGTGTTGAATTAAATAATTTCTGACTAGCTGCTGCATCAGTGCAGTTGGTTTTAAAGACAGTTTGGTACTACATGGGAATTTACATTTTATTTTTATTTTACATTTGTTGACCGGGATAGTCCGACTGGATGTATGTCCATTTTCAGCAGAGGCCCGGGGAGAAAAGCTCCACATTAAGACAATTTACAAGATAGAAATCTTGACCATATACAATACAGATAATGTCAGACCGGTAAAACATTTCAAATACAGGAACATTTATATAGCACTGTTACAGTAACATACAAACATACCCGACTAAATAAGTTAAAATTTTTGAGTAAAAGGATTAATAAAAATTTTTTTTTTTTTTGAGAGTAGCATTATTTATATAGTTTACCAAACCTTAGGAGGTGAGCTACTACAGTAGGAATTAAGAGAGAGATTTACTTCAAACAACACGACACAGATACTTTTCAATTGAAAGCTATAGTAAAAATACACCAATTGCATTATGAATGACTTTTAAATGTTATTGTGTATAAGCACTGGCTATTAATTTGCAGTCATTCTCATCATATGGTATTTGCTATAATGCTTGTTGTCAAATCACATGGAGGAGACAGATGAGATTTTGATGCTAGACATACACATCAATTCACTACCATAGAAATGCATAAACTTGCATGCATATAATAAACACAAATTTTGCTTATCTCACAATAATGAGCATAGCATAACATTATATTAGGCAGATGAAACTTATGGGGGGTTCCTCAGAGCAAGAAATCTGGACAAAGTCAAAAATAATGGAGGGACAAAGGCCCAAAAATAGGGACATATTTTAAATATTGCTCCTATATACTTAGATAGTTGCTAGAATAACAGGTTTTGTATTGTTATGTATTTTCTGAAGGATACGAAGTCTGAGACTCAAATGGCTGTCATTATTTATTATTATTTAATAACTTCACGCTTCAGTGAATTGCCAGAAAAACACAAATTTTACGAGGAACAGACCAAAAATATGAGACAAAATCTGGACATTCTGTGAAAATCTGGACAGTTGAGAGGTCTGATGGGATCTACCACTGCTGCAAAGGAGCACCAAACAACAATCTCTCTTTCTGAAGTGTTTGAATGCACAAAACCTGTTATGAATCCAGTATGGCTGTCACTCTCAGAAGAATCATTCCACTTTTTTCAGTTTGCCTAATATTTATCCCCTCCTTCTCTTAAAAAAGCCATGTTTTAAAACTTGAAAATACTTTGTGGATAACATTACATGGCAGTGAGTACAAAATGCCTTGATTATTTGTAGTATACTACTTTCCTGAAATGTTTGTTTTATTCAAAATAAAACAAAATCTCTTATGTAGCACCAAAAATACTAAAGTGGACTGCATATATAAGAATAATCAAACGTTATATACTAAACTCTACTCAAAACCATAAAACATCAAATAAACATATGTAATAGAAACAGAGATGCATGCAAAGAACCAAAAGGTTTGACGACTACAACTGATGCCATTTCAAAGGTTCCTATCACACAAGTGGTGCCTTCTTGGTCAGGTGTAATATACGTATGCCTCTCCCCATAAGTGATGCCTTATTGTCCAGCTGTAATATAAGCATGCTTCTCCCTAGAAGTGATGCCTTCATGGCCAGGTGTAATATAAGCATGCTTCTCCCTAGAAGTGATGCCTTCATGGCCAGGTGTAATATAAGTAAGCTTCTCCCTAGAAGTGATGCCTTCATGGCCAGGTGTAATATAAGCATGCTTCTCCCTAGAAGTGATGCCTTCATGGCCAGGTGTAATATAAGTATGCTTCTCCCTAGAAGTGATGCTTTCATGCCCAGGTGCAATATAAGTAAGCTTCTTCCAAGACATGATGCCTTCTTGTCCAGGTGTAATATAAGCATGCTTCTCCCTAGAAGTGATGCCTTCATGCCCAGGTGTAATATAAGCATGCTTCTCCCTAGAAGTGATGCCTTCATGCCCAGGTGTAATATAAGTAAGCTTCTTCAAAGACATGATGCCTTCTTGTCCAGGTGTAATATAAATTTGCTTCTCCCATAAGAAATTTTGCATGCTGTGTTGTCTCTACCATTTATGCCATGCCATATTCACCATCCCTGGATATTTACCATAGTTATTATTTCCATTTTTTGTTCCCTGTTTCCCAGAAATTCTACTCCATGCTCACCACCTACCATTTTTTGCTGTTCTTTATTCATGCCTCATATGGCTATGTAGTGTTTTTTAAATAGCCTTATGAGATGACTGTTATACTCCTAAACCATGAGGACTAACATGGATGCATGCCTGTTAACTCATATAACACATTTGTTGTGCATGGAGTACAGTGATTATGATCCAAATTCTTGAAAAAAACAAATCAGTTACGCACTTCTATAGCATGAGACCAGATCTTAACAAATGTTGAGTACGCCCTTTAGTTGGTAAGATTGGGTGTCATCTGTCAGTACTGACAGCAAACGACAGTGGCAGAATAAAAAAAATAGATACGCTTCTGCCTGCTGTCTGTGCCAGTAATGTGTCCCTAACTTTTTCTAACATAACAGACTTTCTTACACTTTCTGACAATACTCATTAAGTGCTTTATGGCTTTGAAAGCCAGCAAAACACTTGGCACTTTTTTAACTAGTAGTATATGGAGCAAATAAAGCTCCACGCTCTACAAAGAATTATTATTGGGACTCCAATCATAACTCTATTATGTGTTCTCAACATGGATGCCAAGAAGCTCTCCAGGTGAATTTCATGGCATCCATGTCTCAAACACATAATAAATGGGTTATGATCAGTGACCCAATCATAATCCTGTATGTGATACCATTGCTAGAAGGTGGTAACCCTGTTTTAGTAGGATCTTATAAAAATCAATCGCAGTATATTACCCATGAAATCTACATAGCTTATGTTTTTGTCCCTGAAAATGTTTTTGCAAAAGACAAAACATCAAAATGGATAAATCTTCCTTGGCATTATTTTCACTACCTGTTTTATTTTCACACCAGCAAAGAGTAATTCAGACGATTCTGACATATCTTGACATAAATGAGTTGACAGAAAAAGGACACTTCATGTGCCACTGGTTTCACAATGATCGGAAGTCCACAGAGGAGGATGCCAGAAAAATGAATTAAAAGAAGGGGCTTTTACAAAATACCTCGATACGTACCCTGGTATCATGATGGATCTGATAAAATGCATGCATATAAATCATGTACAAGAACCTGTGCTCCTCCTGGTATCATGATGGATCTGGTAAAATGCATACATATAAATCTAGTACAAGAACCGGTGCTCCTCCTGGTATCATGATGGAGCTGGTAAAATGCATACATATAAATCTAGTACAAGAACTGGTGCTCCTCCTGGTATCATGATGGAGCTGGTAAAATGCATACATATAAATCTAGTACAAGAACTGGTGCTCCTCCTGGTATCATGATGGAGCTGGTAAAATGCATACATATAAATCTAGTACAAGAACTGGTGCTCCCCCTGGTATCATGATGGATCTGGTAAAATACACGCATATAAATCTATTATAAGAACCTGTGCTCCTTAAGCTTGAAGGTAAACTGTAAAAGCTGCAGGACTTTCTCTAAAGGAAAAGGCATAGCTAGATTAGCCAGAGGAAAGGATTGTAACACTGTTTTTCCACTGAGTTGCAGATGTCTTTGACTGCAATACCTCAAATGACTGTTTGAATCAACAGCATGGAAACTCAGGTGTACTGGAACATATTAAGATAGTTCAAGCAATATGTCATACTGTCCCACAGTATGTCATACTGTATCACAACATGTCATACTGTATTACAATATGTCATACTATATCATAATATGTTATACTGTATTACAATATGTCATAATTATCATAATATGTCATACTGTATTACAATATGTCATACTATATCATAATTTAACTAGTTTTTGCGTATTACTAAGGAGCTTGATGAAATGTATGTACAACTGAGTGCAACTCACAGACTGCTGTAATAAGCTGTTTTCTCTAGAAGTTATAAAAAAACATATTTTAAAAGTCCTGTGCCATATTATGTGCACTTGTGTGATACCCGAAGTTCCAGAAAGGATACAATGAAAAAAGAGAGAAATATTAAAGTTGGTAATCTGAGGGTAAAGCATCAAAGAAATAGATAAAAGTGGGAAATAGTAAAACATATAACAAACTTGACTGTGGTGAATAATCCAGATTGTGACTCCTATAGTCTTTGTAATGCTATAAATTCTCATATTCTTTATTTTACAGAAACAATGATGAATCGCATAAAAAAGTACAGGGGACAAAATTGTAAATAAGCCTGATCCTGAGTTTGAACAATGTTGTGTCAGAAACTATTAAAAAATTAGTTCCCTTTAATATTTGAAAAAAATAATAATATTGTTTCATAGGGATATTTGCTTGTAGCCCTTGCATATATTTCAATCTGTTGTTACATTTTTAATCATTGAGTACAGACAAGAAATTGAACACATATAATTTCACAGCTGATTTTCTACTTATGCAACAACAGATGCCAATACTTTTTCTGTTTTATTCTTTTAAAAATAAAATGCACTGTGAAATTTTTACAGTAAAGCACTGTCCCTATAGACTCCTTAGGAGTGATCTTTGCCTACCCTTCAGGCCATTGGGGTCCAGTAGTCTAAGACCTTTTATATGTCCACAAAATCAAACGGTCCCACTAACAACAGAACCAGGAATGTAAAAATGCTTCAAAACATGGTGGAGAGACAGATTTGTCATACAGTGCTTATCTCTGAGCAAGTTTCCACTCTAAATTAAACAATGCAACACACATTTTTTTCCTTCAAAAATGAGGTAAGACACTGGACAGGTATCCACAAATACTTTCATGGCATGGCTGGCCTGTTGCTCCTTGAAAAGGAAGTAAAGACCTAGTTGTCTTGTATTTTCTGATTCTATGTTTCTGTGAAATGATACACACACACACACACACACACATATATGCATGCGTATGCACACACACACACACACACACATATATATATATATATATATATATATATATATATATATATATATATATATATATATATAGTAAAGTCCCATTGACTGCATGATTCATAGAAAAAGTACATAGTTGAAAACAAACTTGCATTCTAATTGTAGAATGGTGGCACGGTAGTCATGATGGGCACCGAACAAAATTATTATGGCCTCTCAATGACTAACAGCTTAGTAGGATTACCAAAACTGTATGATAACATTAAAAAGAGAGGGAAAATAGAAGGCATTCAAGCTGTTCTGTTTACAGGATAATTTTGCAATGCATGACCCTACAAGGAAGCACTTTCTTAGAAACAGAGTACTTGCAAGCACTATCGATTTCTAGTGGTAGGCTTTTCCCACTGATATGTCGAGCCATTCAGCAGACAATTCTGAGTTTTGGATTAGCTAAACAGTTAGTGGCATCTTCTCCAAACATATATGGACTAGGGCATTAGACAACTAGTGTGGCAGAAATGTATAAAAGGCTTTCAAAATAATTTTCAGTGAGAGGCATAAATTTAAAAGCATTGTAAGCAGCTGGTGGCCCCGAATTTGTAATACTAATTTTCATCTACTACTAAAAGAACAATACATATATAAGTCTATAACATCAAATGAAGTCAAGGTCTGCCTATATTGTGCAACATTTCAGTCATACCCTAAAACCTAAAATGTGGTGTTACTTTACAGCTTTTAATACTATTGATATATAGATACCCTGCAGTCTTTAACAGAAACTTTTAACTGGTGCTACTGACCATCTGTTGGAAGTGAGCTCTGATTATTTGACATATTGTAATTCAATGGGTGCCTGAGTCTGGAAACACTCTTTTAGGATTTTCCTGGAAAAGTCATAATAAGCTTTAACTTCTGTATGGGTATCAAATACAAAGAAAGTGTTAAAAGGAGGTTACAAACAGAGTATAGAGGATTATGCATAGGTTCTGACCATAACCAACTTACATGTTTTAGACGTATGCAAAAACATTTGCCATGAGACTGAAGCCTGAAATGTGAATCTTGGCATCGCCCCAACCCTCTTCTGAATCTGCACAACCTCAAAACTGTTCTCCTCAGCTCCCAGGCTCTCCCATCCCTGATTTCTCCCAATAACTCATTTTCAGGTACAGAGATATGACCCTTCACAAGATGGGCTCCTGACGCTGAGGAACTCAAACTCAGTGATACCCATTGTTTAGGCCGAGGGAGTAAGGGATCTGATAAGAACTGATGAGCACGGAGCTCTTAGTAACTATAGCCATATATGAATATATATATATATATATATATATATATATATATATATATATCCTTATAAGATTATTGCATGGCTGAAAATTCGAAATTCATATGGCTGAGACCATATGATCAAATTTCTGGAAGTTTGATCATTTTCAATGGAGATTGGAGTACAGCATGGATCAGGAAGTTTACCCTTTTCCTCACTGTAGTGCAATCTCAGAGTTGGTATATTTAATTAGCAGTGGATGTGGGCGTGCAGCCATCCACATGGGGAGTGCAGGGGGGCTTGCCCCCTCTGCAAAAATGTTAAAAAAGAAAGTTTCTGCTTTTTATTTATTTTTTTAACATTCAAACATCTGAAAATTCAATCATATGGTCTCGGCCATATGGATTTTAAATTTTTAGATTTTCGGACAGTCAATAATTTGATAGGGATATATATATATATATATATATATACATATTTATGGATTCATGACAAAAGATCAAATGTGCACAAGAGTGAATGCTGAAACACTGAACACACATCACCAAAAACCCAGAAAATCAAAAGCAATGCCAGAATCATCTTTTTTGCAGAGGGTCAAGCCCACTGTACCCCTCTTGGCTGGGATGTGCCCCCATACCCCCTGCTAATTACATATACAAACTCTGAGATCACACTACAGTGAGGAAAAAGGGGCAAAATCCTAATCCCCACTGTACAGGGATCCTGCAGATTGGCAACCTAAAATGTTCCAATTTTGGGGTTTTCAATGATGTAGGTTTGGTGTTTCAAGGTTCACAGTTGTGAAAGTTTGATGTTCTGTCCAGGACATGCATGCACACACACACACATATATATATATATATATATATATATATATATATATATATATATATATATATATATATATATATATATACATATATATATATATATATATATATATATATTTACATAGATATGTATGTACGCACATAAATATTGAAAAAAACAAAATATCAAACAGCATGTGATCAGACAGAGCTGGTCAAGCAACAGATGATCAAAAACAGAAAAAAACAAAGTTAACCATTTTTTGCAGGAGGGTAAACCACAGTGCACCCCCCACACCCCCAGCTTATTATATACACCAAATTCAAGACTGCATACAGTGGGAAAAGGGCAAATTGCCCATTCCCCGTTTTATGTTAATCTCACATGCATCATGCATTTAAAAAGTTGGTTTGTGTGATCAACTGGTTGTCATGAACTTTCAAACAACTGTCTGCCAACTATATATATATTGTGTGTGTGTGTGTGTGTGTGTGTGTGTGTGTGTGTGTGTGTGTGTGTGTGTGTGTGTGTGTGTGTGTGTGTGTGTGTGTGTGTGTGTGTGTGTATATATATATATATATATATATATATATATATATATATATATATATATGTGTGTGTGTGTGTGTGTGTGCATACATACATATATATATATATATATATATATATATATGTAAAAAGGTCACACAGACAAAGTTAAAAATTTTACTGAGTGATACCTTCAACCACCTGCAATGGAGACCCATGGGATATATGCAAATGTCCCCTTAAGGACATCAAGTGTTTCAGCTACATGGCTTCTGAATGTCCATAGCTAGTCGGGTTTGACTTTCTTGACCTGAATGTAACTATAAAGACTTAAAAAGCAAAAAAGTCATGGATATTTAGAAGCCATATAGCTGAAAAACATGCTGTCCTTAAGGGGCCATTTGCATATATTTATTTTACATTTGTTAACCAGGAAAGTTCAACTTGGAACAAAGCCAATTTTCAATGGAGGCCCAAGGGGAAATGCTCCAGAAACATGTCTTTGTAACATGGGAGGAAACCAGAACACCCGGAAGAAACCCACATGAATGCAGGGAGGACATTCAGACTCCACACAGAAGGCATCCCAGCCGAGAATTGAACCAGAGAACCTCTTAGGTGACAATGCTACCACTGCACCAATGCACCATCCATGGACCTCCATTAGAGGAGGTTTAAGGTATCACATCTAGCTTGGCTGTTTTTTTTTTTTTTGCCAGCCAGCAGATATTGCCAATATACTGGCCAACAGATTCAGTGCCAACTTTAACCCCCCTCCAAAGGACCAGTCACAATACCAGTAGATTGCCAGGCACCCAGTATTACTGCTGCACTGGTTAAAACAGCACTGCTCAAGGCCAAGAATACAGCTTCTATGGGACCGTGACTATATCCCTAGCTGTGTTCTACATGAACTACAGAGTGAACTGGCACCTCACCTGTGTGCCCTGTTCAGTCACAGCCTTACCTCAGGCTTTCTCCCTACCGCATGGCGTATTGCTACAGTCATCCCTCTCCACAAAGGAGGAGTGACTACAGACCCTGGGAACTATCTCCCCATTAGCCTGATGAGTCTGATATGCAAAGCTATGGAATGCATCATCATGGAGCTAATAAACAAGGATACAGGGAATCTCCAAACTCTGGATCCCACACAGTTTGGTTTTGTGAAGGGTAGATCATGCCTACTCAACTTGGTCAACTTCTCTGAGTTAGTCACCAGATTTGTGGAGAAGGCAAGGTGGTTCATACAGCCTACCTTGATCTGGCCAAGGCCTTTGATACCATTCCCCACTCAGGAATCATAGAAAAACTCACTAAGCTAGGCATCAACCCCTATATCACTAGTTGGGTTGCAAACTGACTCACAGGTAGAGCCCACAGTGTGAAAGTAGCTGACTCCAAGTCAGACTGCCGACCAGTCACAAGTAGAGTCCAACAGGGTTCAGTCCTGGGTCCTCTCCTGTTTGGTATCTACTTCTCTGAAATCCAGGCCAACATGAGGGGACTCTGGCTGACAAAGTTTGCAGCCGATTGCAAGTTGGGAGCTATTATTCACTCCCCAAGTGATGTTGACATCCTACAGAAAGGCCTCACTGAGACCAACGGCTGGTCTCAGAACCATGGCTTTAAGCTCAGTGCCAAAAAATGTGTTGTCATTCCCTTTGGGAAAAACCCGGCTCCCATGAATTACCACATCGATGGTAGTCCACTGAACACAGAAGGTGTTATAAGAGATCTGGGAATACAGCTTGACAGCAACCTTTCTTTTGACCACCACGTTGCCACTGTGGTCAGAAAGTCTTTTTATGTGGCACATCTCATTACTAAGGGTTTTGCATCCAGGAAGAAAGAGGTCATTGTCTCCCTCTACTCTTCCCTGGTTAGGCCAATCATTGAGTACAATGCCCCATTTGGCATGCACCTCATTAAACACCTGCAACAACTGGAGAAGCCATAAAAGTACCTCACAAAGAGGATCCTAGGCCTTAAACATTTGTCCTATATCGACAGACTCAAAAAACTCCAACTATTATCTGTCTCATATCGCCTACTTAGAGGCAATCTCTGCTTGACTTATAAAGCCATGTCTGACCTAGCTCTGTTAGAAATGCTATATCTAAAGAAATCCCAATCCCTTTGCACCACATGCTCCAGAGACCTCAACCTCATTACCACAATCAACAGAACATGCTGGAAGGACCCAAAGACTGCCCATGCTATGAAACAGACTTCCCATAGATGTCAAGCAGAGCACCTCACTGGCCGTCTTCAAGAGCAATCTTGATGAGTGGATGGGAAATAGAAAATTCACCCCAGGGATCACTCCAGTGGCTCTACTTGATAGAAGCACTGGGAACTAACGTCATGTGGCACGATGCTAGGGCATGTCTATTGGCTAGGGTTGTAAAGGCTCCAGGACCATTAGCCTAGTACACACCTATGAACCTATAAACCTATATATATTTCCTTTACTTCAGGAAATACTTTAGTGCAGGATGCCCAAATTTGACATATGGCACAGATATGAGTGTAGAAATTTCTGTAAAAATATTGTGAAATGATACTTGTGCAAATTTATCACGTATTGTGAAGTTTTTAATGTCACAGTGGTGATTGTCATGCCAGAGTAGGAAAGCTATTTAGGGACACTTATTAAGGCCATTTGTAAACACCTACCATGTACTAGCAGAAGATCATCACATTTAAATATGTATCAAAGGCTGTAAATATTTTGTTTTTATTTTTTTATCTCCTACTGACTGCTGAATATCAACCCTCTTTTCACCCAATTACCCCGTTCATCCCTTCTTCACCAGGGATGAAAGTGAACCTATCCTATAGGGGTCATCATTAATGTGGCAGTCAGGGTTTTTTAGGCTTAGCCCCACTATGAATGGAGTTCATTGCACAATGGGAGTCATGTCACTCCATTTCACAAATGATATAACCCCTCAAGACTACTTTGCCTTTCTATTTATTTATTTTATTTTTATTTATTTTACATTTGTTTACCAAGATAGTCTGACTGGACAAGGTCCATTTACAGCAGAGGCTTGGGGAGAAAAGCTCTACAATTTGATTGACATTTATTTATTTTTATTTATTTATTTATTGCATTTGTTTGCCGGGAAGGTCCACTGGGTCTAGGTGAGCCCATTTTCAGTGGAGGTCTGGAGAGAAAAGCTCCACATACAAATTATATGTGATGCACATACAATAGAAAAATACAGAAATACAAGTACAGTTACATAAAGAACTAGAAGGCAGTACAGTAACAAATAATGGGCATGGGTTTAAAATAAATACGGTATAAAAGTACATTAACATGATAATACAAACATGGTAATACAAACAATCATATAACAGTGACAATTAAGGTAAGTACAGACATAAAAAGTCTCATACAATCCAGTCTAAACAATAAACAATAAACAATACATCAGCAGTAAGTGAGTAAATTTACAAAGATAGAGAGGCTCATACATCAACGCTTTAACACTGATTAGTGAGATAGGATAAAAGGATAAAAAAGTATAAAAATGATTAGATATGACATATGCAATTTCAAGTTGACAGTAAGATACCTAACTGTAGCATATATACAGTAGATAGCAAGAAGGAAGGTGTAAAGTGTGTTATGGGAATCAATGCTCAGTCTCCACTGGGGTTTTCAACTTGGAATTATGAATCCTGGCACATGCCCCTGTAACCTCCTCTCCAGAAGAAAGGTGAGCTAGCAGTGTTGTGTCACCCATCCCTTCTCCTACAGGCTCCAGCAGTCCCCCAGCCACTAATCAAACTCATGTCAATTGAGTCACAGCCAGTGCTTTGTCTCTGTATGCTGATGGAGCTGTTTTATAAAGGTGTCCTTGCCTTAATCACAGGGGCTGCAGCCAACTGGTATATAGTGTCAGGTGTAGTATATGACAGAAGAATGCCAAAGAAGTTGAAAAGTAAGGTCTACAATATAGTGGTGTGACCAGTACTACTGTATGGTCAGTAAAGGCGGAGCAGCTTAGGAAGCCGGAGGTGATGGAAAAGAAGTGCCTGAGATGGGTGGTAGGACAGATGATGAAATGAGGACTTCAGAGAAGAAGCCAAAGTGCTGCAATTGCAGAAAATGTCAAAGAGAACACGTTACGGTGGTTCAAGGCACATGTGCAGAAAAGCCAAAGACAATCTAGTGAAGACGATTTGGGACAGACAGGAAGGAGGCAAGAGGAAGTGAAGGCTTCCACCAGCAAAGAGATGAATGGATTGTGTGGCAGAACTGTGACAGTCATGCATGAGTGTTGAAGCAGCAGGAGAATGGCAATGAATAGAGGAGAGAGAGATATAGTGACAGCTGACACAACACCCTGACCCCATGTGGAAAATGGAAAAAAAGGAGGTTGATGATGATGATAATGTATCCTTAAACAGACCTACATATTTCTTTAGCTTTAATTACTACTTGTGAATACATTAGGGAAATTAAGCTGCTAGCAAAGTACAATATAGTCTATGAGTATAGATTAATTAAGTTGCTAGCCTTTTCCTTCTAAGTATGACTTTCTAGACCATGACTAATATCTTTGTGCTTAACATGCAATTGCCCTTTTTTTTGGCTTACAAAATTATGGTCTGGGGTTTATTTGCCTTTTGGGTTTTTGATCACTACTTATGGTATTGCTGTGTGGTGGGGGTGGGAGCAATGTGTACTTCAGATAGACTGCAAGATTACAACATCCTGAGGAAATAATAACCTTTTCTAATTTTTATTTATTTACTTTTGTGAACAGTCATTCTTTTTCTGAGTTGGAGTGAGAATTAATGAGTAGCATAGGTGGTATAGTGGAGAGCATAGCTGCTTTCCAAGCAGTTGATCTGGGTTCGATTCCTGGCCAATGTAAGAAGTCTGTACATTTAGTCATTCTAAGGGAATCCAGTATCTGTCTGCCTGGGACAACATGGTTGACAGACCACGATGCTTTGCAAGAGATGGCCTGCACCTGTCACCCCTGGGATTCCGGATACTGGCTAAGGTCTTGCCGGCCCTATAGTGCCTTTTTTAGGCAAGGTTCAAATGACAAATTCACCACCATAACAGGAACAGGCAAGCAGACACTGAGGGTAATGCTACTCAATGCTAGAAGTCTAAATCTCAAAATGCACTCCCTCGAGGCACTCCTTAAAATGGAGAACATCGATATCTGTGCAGTGACTGAGACCTGGTTCAAGGCTCCAGAGAGCACCCCTGCATTACCAGGCTATAACTCAAACCACACGTTTTGGCCATCTAACCTGTACTGGAACACCAAAGGCGGATGTGTGTCCATATTCATTAAGGATATCCACACCTCCAGGCTAGTTGCTCAGCATAATGCATCTGAGGTTATCCAAGTGCAATTAACTCTGGGCAAAACTGCAATCCAAATTGTAGCTTGCTACAGATCCCCCACCATGCCCCAGGATTCCCACTCCTCTTTTCTTGATATACTGGAAAATATTAGGGTTCAACCAAACACCCTAATAATAGGTGATTTCAACTACTCCACCATTAACTGGGAAAACTACTCATGTACCAACTCCTTCGCTCAATGCTTTCTAGAATTCATAAATTCCAATGCCCTGAATCAACTTATCCACACCCCCACCAGGGGCAACAATATCCTAGACCTAGTCATTACCAACATGAGTGACCGGTGATCCACACCTGAAGTCAACTCCTCGTTGGTCAGATCCGACCATAATTTAATCACCCTAGATATCCACATCCCGCCCCCACCCCCCATTAAGGAAACCACAGTAAAACATTTCTCCAAAGCCAGCTTCATGCTTCTTAAGACAGAAGTGACAAACTGCATGAAACCCATGCAGATGGATAATACAGTTACAACTGCTGAATCCTACACAAATGCACTCTATAAGCACTTACACGAGTGCATGGATCGTGCTATTCCAAACAGAACCAAGACGCTATCCTCCAAAAAAAGGAAGCCAGTCTGGTGGACCCTGCCATAAACAAACTCTACAACAAAAGGAAGAAACCATTGCAAAAGAGAGTAAAATCCCATGAATGGAGGAGCTCCCTGGTCAGCCTCAGTAAGAAGCTGAGATCCCTTATAAGATCCTCCAAAGCTAGCTATGAAAACAAAATCGGCACTGATTCTAGGGACAACCACAAAGCATTCTATAGTTATCTCAATGGCAACACCCAGATCTGCTCTGAGTTACAGCACAATGGGATGAAAATTACAGAACCAACTGATATTGTCAACAACCTGGCAGATAGGTTCAATGCTAACCTTACCCCCCTCTCACCCCCTAAAGGGCCCATATCTATACAGGAAGAATGCAGAGTCCCTGTAATCACAACTATGCAGGTAAAAGCTGCACTGTCTAAAGCCAAAAACACAGCATCCATGGGACCAGACAACATCCCAGGCTGCGTTTTACACAAACTTCAGAATGAACTGGCTCCCCACCTAAGCACCATGTTCAGTCATAGCCTCACGTCAGGCTTTGTGCCCACTGAATGGCACACAGCAATCTCCCTATTAGCCTGAGGAGCCTAGTCTGTAAAGCCATGGAATGTATCATCATGGAACTCATAAACAAAGACATTGGTAACCTCCAAACTCTGGACCCCACCCAGTTTGGGTTTGTGAAAGGCAGATCATGCCTCATGAACCTGATCAACTTCTTTGAGGCAGTTACCAAAGCCGTAGACAAGGGTAAGGTGGTTCACACAGCTTATCTTGACCTCGCCAAGGCTTTTGACACCATCCCCCATTCTGGAATTATAGCTAAACTCACTAAACTAGGTATAAATTCCTATGTCACAAGATGGGTTGCCAACTGGCTTACTGACAGAACCCACACTGTAAATGTTGCAGACTCCAAATCTGACTTCAAACCAGTGACAAGTGGAATACCACAGGGTTCAGTCGTAGGACCTTTCCTATTTGCTATCTACTTCTCTGAAGTACAGGCTAACACAGAAAGCCTTTGGCTAACAAAGTTCACAGATGACTGCAAACTAGGAGCCATAGTCGAGTCCCCAAATGATGTGGACATCCTACAGAAGGGCCTCACTGAGACAGATGCCTGGTGTCAGAGCCATGGCCTCAAGTTCAATGCCAAAAAGTGCATTGTCATCCCCTTTGGTAAAAACTCTGTACCCATGAACTACTGCATAGGCAGGAGTCTACTTAATGCCGAATGTGTGATAAGAGACCTTGGGACCCAGGTGGACAGTAGTCTCCCCTTTGATAATCACATCTCCACAGTAGTCAGGAAATCCTTCTACGTGGCACATCTCATCACAAAAGGGTTCTCATCCAGGAAAAAAGAGGTTATTGTTCCCCTCTACTTGACACTCATTAGAACCATTATAGAGTACAACGCCCCTTTTGGAATATACCTCACAAGACATCTGCAGCAGCTGGAAAGGTCACAGAAGTAACTCACAAAGAAACTCCAGCTTTACTCTGTAGCATATCACCTACTCCGAGGTGATCTCTGCCTAACATATAAACTTATGTCAGACCCAGAGCTGTTGGACATGCTACATCTAAAGAAATCCCAATCCCTCTGAGCTACACGCTCTAGGGACCTAAACCTTGTCACCACAATAAACAGGACATGCTGGAGGGATAGATTTCTGTCCCAGAGACTTCCCATACTCTGGAAAAAGCTACCCATCTAAGTCAAGCAACGTTCCACATTAGCATTCTTCAAGAAAAATCTTGATGAGTGAATGGGAAATAGGAAATACACCCGGGGATCACTTATGTGGCTCTGCTCAACAGGGGCACAAGAAAATAGATTTCTTGGGTTGCGTAAGCCAGGGAACCTTGTTGGCTAGGCTTACTTACGCCCTTGGGCCAATAGCCTAGTACCTACCTATGAACCTATGAACCTGAGTGTGGTATGGGGTGATGCAGGGGATTCCCCAACAAAATTAATTTTTTGAATGTTTTAGATATGCTTTGCATGAAAAACACTGCAACTGAAATGTGTTGTTAGTGGTTCTGTACAAAGGTCATTGTGCTCTGTGCCTGTATATATGAATCGCTATACATAGATGTCATGTGTTTGCTTCAATCACATATAGCAGACCCTCTCCATTTTTGCTGTTTAGTGATTTGGTTATATGCTGTAGAAATTCTTCAGTGTTTAATTTGTGTGGATTTCTGTAGTGTGAGAATACTGAATCATTCAAGCCTTCAACATCAAGGTACAGTTGCACAAATGTATCTTTCCTCAAAACAGACATTGTTTGGTCCAACAGGGGTTGTATATTTGTGCGGATTGCCAAAGAATAATTCTCTGTGTATATTGCATGATCTAGATTTGTAGACCAGAACTATTGTCAGTGCTCTAAGGTATTAAAATTATTCTTAAAGACCGCATATTCATGAATTCCCTTTAAATAGGGATATCTTAGCTTATTTATTTGATTAGCTGAGGCATATATGCATCCACCAGTTATTTGCATGTCTGTAAGGGAATTGGTTCTTGTCTAAATTAAAAAGAAAAACTCCTACTGCCTGACACCTTACAATACATATCAGTAAGATGACATTTATCACAGTCACAACTCTGAGAGGCTAGAGAATGAAAGAAGTTAGACTGGAAGACAAATGCAGAGGCTGCACACATGTTGTTTTTGTAGCAGTTGGCATAGAGGGTTAAGGCTGTAAGTTGTGGTTTCTGTGGTACAGGGTTTGATTCCTGCAACCCTCATTTGTGTACTGTGACTTGAGCAAATCACTTGAACCAACAGTGCTTGGAGGCAACTGGGAAGCGGACTAGGCTCCTCAGTGGACCCTGGACTACAAGCCTAGTAGCTAACTATGGTGTTCTGGAGTAAAACGGCAGGTATCTGAAAGGCCTCTAGTGGTATGTAGCAGTTCAACATGATGCAATTCTTTGCTTTTGGCACAAATGTTTTTAGCCCAAGTAATCCTATGTCTAAGGTACTGTTTAACAGTATCACAACAGGTATTTCTCATGAAATGACCATTGTGCCTCATTCTACAAGGTCGTTTCTTCTGAACATAAAGCAACATGATTTAAAAAAATATATATGCTACAAGCTTTGATTTTCACTTGCCTCACATGACAGATTACATAGTGACAAAATACTCTGTTTTATTCAGAATGTTGCACCCTGCCACACCCCTGCTCTCCAAATATACAACCCTAAATGCAGGATATTAGTTTTGAAAGAAGATAAGACACATAACCAAATTAGTTTAATTTACAACAGTTTGAAAATAAAATATAGGTAGATCATCAACTATTTCAGAAGGGCAATACTTGCACGAATACATTAACGTCTCAAAAGATGCTGTTTACAATGGTGTGTAGTGAGAATTAGGTAATAATATGAACTTCTACATATACATTTTTCATAAATTGAAGGCAATGGAAAGCTTGTTTCCACATGATATCCCAGTCAACACTACCACTGAAAGAAGATAATGTATCCCCCAGTGTTTAAAACAATGTGGAGTCAAGGAAGACTGAAAGTGGAGTATGTCCCTACAAATGATGGAAATGCAGTGTTTTGTAGTGTTTGAAGATAGCCAGGAATGAACTCAGGTTAACTTGAGATGATCAAAGTTAATGAAGAAGAAATGAAATAGCAGCAGTTCTGAGCTGGGTTAGTTGTGGTGAATATGTACACTTAATATTCTATCCCCAAAAGTAGGAAAGCAAACTAATTTCATTACAATGCATTTCACATCATATGCAATGTTTTATGGCGTCATTGATAGAGCTGAAATAACTTTAAGAGCTCTGTGTAAGAGAGGAAGCTATGATCACCTAAACGTTTTCTATTAAAGAAACATCCTGAATTTAGACAGTATTGCATAAAATGTGCCCTTCATGATACTGTTTCATAAACACTCAATTAAGTGGCAATGTTACTTTTTGAGAATCTTACATTTTTCTTGGATATGTTGTGACATCTAGCTGAGGTCAAGCATAAGTCATATTTGTTGCAATTTTATTTATATCTGTATGTGCTGGGCTCTTATTTAGAGTTATTACTTTAAGTTGTGGTAGCAGTGTACAGCTTCTGTTGCTTGTTTAGAAATTCCAATAAATCAGGATTGTTTAAAAATAGATATATTAGTTCCACGATCACTGCATCTTGGAGAAACGTGAATTTTCTGTGAGAGCTCGGTCTTAGCCTTTAAACACAAAATAAACACACTGTACATCTGTGATCACACATTACACTGTTGATGATAAAGACCTTGCAGTTAAGCCTGATACCCCTGGTTTGTACTCTCAGGCATCAAGATTCACCTGACAGATTCCGATTGAACTTAGAAGAGAGAGCAGAACACTAACCTTTATTTAATAATGTCATAGTTACTTTGGTGACAGACACTGAAGTTTACTTAAATGGTTTTGATGATACAATTATAAGTGAAATAACACACATCTAGTCTTTAGACTTTGATAAAGTACTTAAAAAGGTTTGATTTTTTGAAGATATATTGTCTGCATGTTGGTTACAGGGGCTGGTTACAAGGCAAAATGTTAAGAAGCTGCTTTCAAGACTAATATATTTGTACCTTCCAAGGATGTTTTCTCCAACAAAATATAATACCTCTACATTGATAGCCTGTACACCACTAGTACATTATCATAAATGTTTCTGAGAGTTGTCAGAACTTAACATAGGCAGATTACACTAACACTACTTTTGTAAGTTTCAGCTAGACTAGGGGTACTATCTAGTGGTAATAACATCAGTCATGCTTCACATGGGTTAGTGGGCATGACTTGATATAATAGTGTATGTCATGGGGATTAGGAGAATCAGAACCAGCACACAAGGCTAGGTAGAGGGTGCTATACAGTCATATTGAAGGGTGCATATGGAACAGCAAAAATTGTGTTGCATGTGAAGTACAAAAATGGCAGAATGTCCAGGATATAGTGAATACAGAAAAGTAAAAAAAAGTGGGAGCACACTTATTTAGGAGGGAGTTGTTTGGAGAAAACAAATATGAAAGAATGAAGCAACAGGTCAAACACAGGATGCAAACTGGAGAAAGAGTGAGAGAGAAAAGTGTACCTTCAACATGCTTGGACGACATGGTGGTACTTCCAGGGCTCTGGGGTGTGGCTTCTGCAAGGATGACACTTCTGGCCATCAAAAACTTTGACACATGTTAAATGTCCTTGCTACTGACATGATTAGGTCAGTTAGTTCTGCAGAGGTACATAACAAAGAAGACAAGGGAAGACCAGAAACACCCATATCTATCAGATGGAATTGCTAAACGGGAAAGAAATGGGAAGTCAAAATCCAAATCAGTGTACCCTTTAAAGACTAGAATACAATTTGCCCAAATAATTACAGGCACCAAGCTGGATTCAAATCACTAGTCTATAAAGTCAGAACCTAAGTCATGAATCTAAGGAGAAGCATTTATGGCAGTTTTAAAACAATTATATACATTAGTTTCTTGTAATTAAAAATAAACATAAAATGTATTGTTTACAGTAATCTGGTATACCGAAAAATGAAAAACATATGTAGACACGTTGCTCTAAGTTACTAAGAATTATACACAGCAGCTCTACTAAAAAGAGAGGAAAGCATAGTGATACATTAATTGACTTAGCCACTTGAAAATAAAGCCATCTAACAAAGTCAGGCATTACAGCATGTAACAAAGAAAAATAACCGACTTACTGATAAGCCAAACACGATAATAATAACTTTCAGATAGTTTTAGTGCACTTGTCACCTAGCATTCATACATATTTATAAGAAATGTTTATAAAATTCATATTATTATATAAATCTCTTACTTTCCTGATCACTTTACAAGGAATTTGTTCATGGCAACTCTATGCAGTTATTGCAATCTAAAATGAAACGGCAACACAAAAGGCCAAGTGGAGATGCAATAAGCCAATGCAAATGCAATAAACTCATTACATGTCACTCCTACACAGCCCACAGAGCATGTTCATATGGAAAATAGCAATCCGTGCTTGAATGTTGAAATGCAACCTGCATACCAAGGGAAATGCCAGAGAAAGGGGAAAGAAGCAACTTTAATTAGCATGCCTTCAAGAGGTGTGGGTGGGTGGGTGGGGGCAGGTATGTAGAGTTTGATATCATATGGAAGAACTGTGATAGTGAATTTTAAGAAGTATAGAGATAACAGACTTCTTATGAATGCTGCAAACCTAGTACAGAAGGATGAGTGAGCCTGTGGTTAGGCCTACAGCATGCATGCCTCCAGAGGAGGGTAGTTTAAACTTTGAGTTCTACACACATTCTTACACACTCAGAAAGCACTCCTTCAGAATAAAATAACTGGGCTAAAAAGCAAGACTGTCTAGAAAATCTTAGCATTCGGCAATCAGTAGCAATGGAGTTAAAAATAGTTTCCCACTCCAAGATGCAATATTACTCAAGATATACCTTAATTAAAACAGTTCACTAAGGTAAGTTCAACAACATTTTATATCATAAAGTTCACCAAAATTTTATCTATATACAAACATTTTTAAACTTTGTACACCTTTATAGCTGATGACTATGGATATACAAACTAGGGTCAGTGATCTTTGTGAAAGGAACACTTTGGATCTGAGATAGAAGGCTTTCCTGCCTTCTGTTGGCCAGGTTGGGAGGGTGGCCGAATGGTTAAGGTTTTTGCCTTACAAACACAAGGTGCAGGGTTTGAGTCTCACAAGGGATAATTGGCTAGGCTTACAATGGCTCACAAGGGCAGTTAGCCTAGTACTAACCTATGAACCTATGAAGACAGTGTCTAGAAGAAAAAAATAACTATTCAGTCAGCTTATGAATGAACCCTGCGTATACCGCATAACTGCTGGATATTAAAGCAGCCTATCCTAAAAGAAAACAACACCGCAGTAACCTTCAAAGAAACCATTTTAGTTGAACAAAGCAAAGAACATGTGCCTTATCTGTTAACCGGATATAAAAGTTTCAACTCAACTAAAAGTTAATGTATCTTACAAGCCTTTGGTTTTAGTGGAAACTATTACCTTTTCTAAACTTATTGGCAAGCAAGCCAGTAGGGACCCCTTTAAAAGGAATCTCATCCCTGCTAAAGCTTCTGTTGACCCTCTCCCTTAATAAATAACTTTATCCCCTACCTGTTTCACTTCTTCTTCATCAGTTGCAACCACTAAGCATCAAAATGGAACACTGCAAATTAATAATGGAAGCAAGTTTCGCAGCTAGTTTTTTACCTGTAAAATGAGTCTTTTAAGTCAAGTCCCTTCACTTTTTAGCTTTAACAAATCTCTTGATTGGCAATCATCATCTCCTGCAGATTTGTCATTGGAATTTTTATTTTATTTATTTATTTAATATTTGTTTACCGGGAAAGTCCAACTTGGAACAAAGCCAATTTTCAGCAGAGGCCCAGGGAGAAATGCTCTAGATACATGTCTTTGTAATGACATTTACCTATATACTTAATCATTGGGAAATTCCAGTGGGCAAACGGAACTTGTACATTCTCAGGAATTTAATACTGAAAACCTGTTTGTAGCTTTCCTGCCTTCTGTTGGCCAGAGTGACTGATAGATTTTTTACATCAGTTGTGCTTCTAGAGGTCTGGCTCTTAAACTACATTATTACTCAGTAACCCCAACCTGTGGAAGAAACCTGTCCTCCAGAACATCCGGGTATAGTTAATTTAAGCAGCCGGTGATTCTCGTGCCATTTTTCTTTGGAAATGTTTCCTTTTGCTGGGCATCTCGTAGGAGTAGCATGCTCTACAAGTAAGTGGCTGCATTGGAGTGAAACTGTTTAATTTGTATCTGCTACCAATAAAGAAGTTTGAAAAATATGGATTTTTTCCTGATGTAAAAAACTAACGTTATGACTAGAAGCTGGACCACATAGCATTCATTGTGGTTAGGCTTTATGGATAATTGCAGTAAAAAACATTTCTTTTTACTCTGTGAGTGAGCTTAACAATATTTGTTCTACTCAATTGACATTAATGCTGTATAAGGTTAGCATATGGTGTTAATGTTGCATTTAGCCACTGCCTATGTTCTTATGTAGCAGCACCACAAAATTACAATATTGTGGTCATATGCTCTGAAATATGTTGCAGACTAAGGTCCTTAACTAGACTGATAGTCTGCTCTCTGCTACTTTTACCATATAAGTAGATGTAAGGAATGATTTGCGTACCTGCTCTGCAGTATTTTTTAAAATACTTGTAATTAAATGTGCTAAGCGTTATCCATAGCAACGCATTTTCAGAATTTTAAACAAGCACAAAGTGCTCATACAAGTGCTGCTTCACTGGATATATTAATTGCTTATGAGCTGTTTGATTGCTTATGAATTGTTAAACACTATCCTAAGCTATATGATGACTTAGAGCAGGGGTCTCAAACTCAAGGGAGCATGAGGGCCATAAATAACCCCAAGGATTTTTTGGAGGGCTGCAAGTCCAAGTCATCCACAAACTATATATTTTTATATATTTTTTTAATTAGCAAAAAAGTTACAAAATTTTGGTTTGAAGCAACAGACCAATACTAGTGTATTGTATTAGTTTCAAATATTCTAGTAATTGCACCGAAATCTATGACAGAAAATTTGTTGTCCATGAAAATTATTGCATTTCTTCATTTTGACTGCTTAGCTGACGTTTTGCAGAGACCAGGACATCAACATTAGGCTTTATGTCACGTGATGCAGCCACTCGCAAGGTAGCTGTTAAGTGTTCATCCGTCAACCTTGACCGGAAAACGGATTTGTTGAGCTTCATAGATGAAAAAAAACTGTTCACAAACGTATGTGCTGCCAAACATCAGAAGGATTTGAGCAGCCATAGAGAAAAGCTTTGGAAACTTACCTTGACTCATATACTTACAAAAATCTGCAACGCCAGCATCTATGAACTTCTGTTTCAGAACACTATCGCACTGAAGTTCCAACAACTCCATCTGGAATTCTTCAGAGACAGTGTCACCATCTATGGAAAAACGACGTTGTAAAGATGGCAAAGAGGGGTTCTAGTGCCTGAAAATCCTGAAACCAATGGTCAAATTCTGCTCGTAATTTGCTGACTGTGTCTGAATATTCTTTCAAGAACTGTTTTTTGACTGTTCCAAGTGACTGTAAGGCAGTGAAATGAGCTTGGTTACCATCCATCAGCTGTTTTGCCCACAGGGAAAGTTTACATCTGAAAGCTTTGGCACTGTCATACATCTGCGTTATCGTCTGTTTTGTGCCCTGGAGCTTTAGGTTGAGTTCATTAAGATGTTGTGTAATATCCATCAGAAAAGCAAGGTTAGATATGAAAAATGGATCAGCTAGCTGCAGAATTTCATTTTCTTTCGTTGCCATGAAAATTGCTATTTCCTGTCGAAGTGCAAAGAATCTTTTCAGCACATTTCCCCTACTTAGCCATCTGACTTCAGTGTGATAGAGTAATTCTCCATATTCGGTATCAAGGTTAAACAGAAAGTCATTAAACTGGTGGTGATTTAGACCTCTAGCACGTATAAAGTTAGTCACCTTAACAACAACATCCATGACGTCCTTCATTTGGAGACTTTCTCCACACAATGCTTCCTGGTGCAAAATGCAGTGAATTGTAATGAAGGTGTTAGCAACACCAACACTGTTGAGCTTTGCTTTCAGTAACCCAACAACACCAACTTTTTCAGAACACATTGAGGGTGCACCATCAGTCGCTACCGAAACAAGTTTATCCCATGACAATTCTGACTTTTCTAGACATTTTTCAAGTTTGCCAAATACATCACGTCCTGTGGTTGTGCCTTTCAAAGGTAACAGGTCTAGTAATTCTTCCATAACATTCAAGTTCCTGTCCACACCTCGAATGAAGACAGCGCAGTATGCGGTATCTGTTATGCCAGTGCTCTCATCAAGGGCAATTGAAAAAGCTTCAAACTGTTTGCCAGCTGCAAGTAGCTGCTGGTGTACATTGCTGGGCAATTCAGTAATTATGCTGCCCACTGTATTTGCAGACAAACTTATACCTTCAAACAATTTCTTCTTGTCTGGGCAAAGAATTTCACTTGCTTTTATGAAGCAGTTTTTAATGAACCGGCCTTCAGTGAATGGATGGGACGACTTTGCAATCATTTCACTGATAACAAAGCTTGCTCATTCTGAATCTTAACTCATTTTGTTAAGGTTTGTGAAGATGTTTCGCTGCTTGACAAAGGCTGATTTTAGTTGTTTAACGTTCTCTCCCCTCATTTTGCCTGTAATCATATCATATTCGTTACCATGCATAGTTTCATAATGTCTCCATACATTGTATTCCTTTGGAACGGAAACTGATTGATAGCGGATTAGGCATTTGATTTGACTATTCAACTCAGTGAAAAAATATAATTTTCCCACTTCTCTTGGAAAACACGCTTTTCATCTACAATCTTTAGTTTCTTGGATGATGACATCACTAATACTCACTTATAATAGTAGTCTGCAATAAACAAACATACAAAGAAAATTATAGTGGTTTCCAAATTTTCTAGCGCTGAAACAAGCACTTCCTTAGTAACAGATGATGACCATAAATTATAAATAAGTATTCTCTCTCTCTCTCTGTCACTCTGTTCCATTCCTGCCACAAAATAACCTCCAAATGTTTTCTAATTTTGAATTGGTAGTACAAACTTTAGTTAGGCTCACATACATGCACACATACACACACACTGATCTTTGCATAATTAACCCACACTATCCTGAGTTCCCCAAGACAGCCGCGTAAACCACCAGGAACAAAGATATCCAGCAGTTGGTGCAGACTGCAGAGATACCCTGCACCTACCAAGTCAGACATTCCTGGTAATCAAATGTCAATAAACAAGTTCATCAGTCACACATTTGTGAATCCTGAGTGGTACAAGGGGATAGGAGTTATGCAGGATTCTCTGTACCGGCTGTCTTCCAGGTAAGCAATAGTTTATGACTCAGCATGTCTAAGTATGTACAAGCACCGAAATGACACATTTTATTTTGCCCAGTGATCACATCAGCAGTTTGCCAAGTATGCACAAGCACCAAAATGAAACATGTCCCCACTGCTACCTTTTCATTAGTACTGAGTACAACAAGTCAAATAAACATACTGTATTCTCCAAGGGCAGCATATAAAAATTTACACGGCAACTATAACTTTCAACCCTCCATCTCCTAAGTGAGGAAGGCTACCTCTTTTAATGTGTGGCAAATGTGCAAAATGATTAATCCCTGAATGCCAGATATAAATCGCAATGGTTACATTCCAGAGATTTTCTTAACTATAGAAATGAAACCAAGATTGTACAACACCACTTCTATGGCTTTTACCATCTGAGAATTAAAACGTGTTTGGACCCTGATGCAGTTTTTAATAACTTAGTCTTACAATCAAGAAAAGAGGAAAGAAAATCACCCTATCTTTGTTAAAATACAGAGAATCTGCTTGCAGCATAGGGTGCCAAAACAGACGACTTAACTGTTCAGACTGAGAGATCTGCGTTTGGTGCCCGGTGCTGCAAGCAGGTTCTCTGTATTTTAACAAAGATCTGAAGAGAACTAACTACAATCACTACAGCACCTTACCTTACTACATTAAATAGATCTGGAGATGTGCTTCTTTCTCATCAGAGAAATACAGTACAGGCTTCTTTAATTATTTTCCTTAGTCCGCAATTCCCACACTCCGCTCCCAATTTCAGGGTCAGTCTGCTGGAAGGGGATGATCCGACACAAAGACACCCAAAAGCCAGTTCCACTCCTTGGAAATATATTTTAATTCACGTAATTGAATTGAACAAACGCGCCTAATTTGAGAAGGAGATGCCATTGGAGGGGGGAAAAAAACACCTGACTGCAACCCTCCAATTGCATCTCCACTCTATTGAGCATATATGGTGATGTAATCTATACAGGACGTACGGAGCAGACGTACGAAAAAAAAAAAAACCTACACACAACCGGAGCCCTACTAAGTGATCGCGGGCCGTGAAAAAAAAAAAATACACACAACCGGAGCCCTACTAAGTGATCACGGGCTGTGAAAAAAAAAACAAAAAAAAACTACCACACAACCGGAGTCCTACTAACTGATCTCGGGCCATGGAAAACTACTTTGCAGGCTGCGTGTTTGAGACCTCTAACTTAGAGTTTTTACTTTAATGTTATTAAATACTAGTAAAAACGGAATCTTGTGGCACAGTTTCTCTACTGGATATACTATCTCATAGCCTCTCACATGCTCCTTTGCTCGTCAGTTCCTAACTGTAGATCATTGAGTGTATTGTTCCTATTCAGCCACTGTAGCTAGATAGCACGTGCATATAAGTTACTGAGCATGTGCAAGTACTGTGCCATTTTATACAGTTAGCCAGAGTGAATGCAGTCATGATGAATGGAAATGCATATGCAAGTGTGTTTGAAGTAATGAGTGAGTCAGTTAGCTTAAATACAAGTTGTAATTACAGTTCTTGACATGTTTATGTTCACTAAATATCTGGAACCTAAACAGCCTTCATCGTCTCATTTGAATGCATGAGACAAGTGACATGGTGTCAGAATGGGAGCCGAAGTTGATGCAACATACAAGCCATGAGGCACGCAGTTAAAAGTGAAGGAATATACTGGAGTGACCTTGCAAACAGCTCATCAGTTATTCAAAGGTACTTAAATTCATTTAAATGACTTTTCAGTCACTACACATTTGGCAAAGCATTCAACACATTTGAAATAATTACCAAGATAAACAAAATGTCCAGAATTGTGACATACTGATAAAAGTATTCAAAATAAGTATGAAAGTGTTTAAAATAACGTTTTGAGGTGTTAACATGTACGAAAAAGTTAAAACAACTGCATTTCTTTGCAATGTACTACTTGTTTTACATTAATTAAAGCTATTTGAAATGTCTGAAGTTTCTGAATATTGACAGTGTTTGCAAAGTCAAAGTGAAGCCTTTTCAAAGTGATTGTTATGCATTCGAACATAATTACAAGTACATGGTTTATACTTATGTTTAAACGCATTTTGTTGTGATGGCAGAGGGGGTTTTGCAGACCTGGACTGCTGGTGTTTGATAACAATATTGTTGAGAATCAGAGAGTGTTTGAGCAAGAATATATTTTCATACAGGCTGCTTTTTCTGATAAAGACGTATGTACAAAAGCCTTCATACTTCTTAATTTAGCAGACTCAGAAGCTATTGAGAGGGAATACTTATTTGTGTATGCACCTGTCATATATGCAGGGGAGGGGGGACTGCCATATTGTGATACAGGCTGAAATGCAGAAAGACCATAAGTGCATAAAATGTAAATTTAGAGAAATGTGTAACCCTCAAATGAATATTACAATGGAAAAGCACATGTTTTACACAAGAAATCAAAAGTCTGATGAAAGTATAACAGCATATATTACTGACTTGAGAAATAAAGCAAAAATGTTCAGATATGGTGATTTGTGAAATGAGTTGATAAAGGCCAGACATGTGTGGTATTAATAATGATGCAGTGAGAAACATTTTGCTTCATGTTATTGATTTGACATTGAGCAAAGCCATAGTGATTTGTCAAATATATGAGCTTAAAGAAAAGCACACAAATATGCTTATGGATGAGAAAAATGTGCTTGCAGTAACTAACAGTGTGAATGTTGATAGTATGTGACATAAGATAGGGTGCAAACTGAGATATAAACCAAAGCATGTGGCAGCTTCTAACTCTAACCATAAACCAGATGCAGCTGCAACAAGCAACCTTATTGTTAAGTGTCATAATTGTGGAGGCACCCATGAACCTAAACGAGAAAAGTACTTAGCTTTTGGTCAGCAATGTCACAAATGTAAAAAGTGGAATAATTTCAAAAGACTTTGCAAGTCTAAAGTAGCCCATACTTTTATTAAAAGAGAGCATCCAAGGAAGCAAGTAGATCAGACAGAAAGTCATGAGCAAACTTTCTATGTCAATGGTGTCTCTGTGATTGAAGAAACCGTTAACACAGTAGATTAGATCAGTTCATAGGTTCATAGGTTCATAGGTTTATACTAGGCTATCTGCCCTAAGGCATTTATAAGCCTAGCCCAAATTTTTGTGGCTTACGCCACCCCTTATATGAAAAAATACTGTGCCCATTAGTTTGTTGTGCCTCTGTCCAGCAGTGACACAGAGATGATTCCCGGGATAAACCTACGATCTCCCATCCACAGGTCAAGATTTCTCTTGAACAGAGCCAGTGAGGTGCTCTGCCTCACATGGACCGGGATTTTATTCCACAGCATAGGGAGTCTCTGAGTGATAAATCTATCCCTCCAGCACGTCCTATTTATATCCGTGCTAAGGTTTAAGTCGCTTGCTCTAGTGGTTTTGGTGGATTTGGATTTTTGAGGTGGAGCATGTCCATTAATTCCGGGTTGGACATGGCCTTGTATGTCAGGCACATGTCACCTCTGAGCAGACGGTATGCAACTGAATAGAGCTGGAGTTTCTTCAATCTGGCAGCATATGACAGATTTTGGAGTCCCTTTATCCTTTTGGTGAGGAACTTTTGGGGTCTCTCCAATTGCTGCAGATGTCGGGTGAGATACATCCCGAATGGGGCATTGTACTCGATCATTGGTCTGATAAGTGAAGAGTACAGGGAACAATGACCTCACTAGATCTGGATGTGAATCCTTCATGATCAGGTGGGCAATGTAGAAGGTCTTTCTAACCACTTTAGCAATGTGAGTGCCAAAAGAAAGGCCACTGTCAACCTGGGTCCCTAGGTCCCTGATAACCTCTTCTGTGCTTAGTGGATTGCCACCTATATGGTAGCTTGGGGTTACCTTGTTTTTCCCGAAGGGTATGACTATACATTTTTTGGCGTTTAACTTCAGGCCATGGCTCTGGCACCAGCTATCTGTTTCCATGAGTCCCTTCTGAAGGATATCCGTGTCCGATGCACTTTCCACTATGGCGCCCAGTTTGCAGTCGTCTGCAAACTTTGTCAGCCAAAGTCCTCCCATGTTGGCCTGTACGTCTGAGAAGTAGATGCTGAACAATAGGGGGCCAAGGACCGAGCCCTGTGGGACACCACTTGTGACCGGCTTGGAGTCTGACATAGCGCCAGCAACTCTAACCCTGTGGGTTCTGTCCTTAAGCCAGTTTGCAACCCATCTTGTGACATATGGGTTTACATTTAAGCTGGTAAGTTTTTCTACAATACCCGAGTGGGGTATTGTGTCAACCTTGCAAGGTCAAGGTAGGCTGTATGGACTGCCTTTCCTCATCAATGGCCTTGGTGACTGTTTCAAGAAGTTGACCAAGTTCAAAAGGCATGATCTGCCCTTGACGAAGCCAAACTGGGTCGGGTCCAATGTCTGCAAGTCCCCTATATCTTTGTTTATGAGCTCCATTATGATCCTCTCCATAGCTTTGCAGACTAGACTTGTTAAGCTTATGGGCGGTAATTACCAGGGTCCGTGAGGCACCGCCTTTGTGCACTGGGACCACAGTTGCCGTCGCCACTCCTTGGACACGTATCCTGTGGTAAGGCTGAGATTAAACAGCTGCCTTATGTGCGGGTTTAATTCCTCATTTAGCTCGTGTAGCACACAGCCAGGGACACCATCCAGTCCCATTGATGCTGTGTTTTTAGCTTTAGAGAGAGCAGCTTTCACCTGCGCATTTGAGATGTCTGGGAGGCTACACTCTGCTGGGATAGTTATCTCTCCTTTAGGGGGGGAGAGGGGGGTGAAGTTTGCACTGAACCTGTTTGCCAGTATGTTGGCAATGTCTGTGGATTCAGTGATTTTTGTATCATTTTGGACTAATTCTGAGCATATCTGGGAGTTTCCACCCAGGTTCCTAACATAGCTGAAAAAGGCCTTATGATTGTCCTTTGAATCCATGGCAATTTTTCTCTCAAAATTGGCCTTAGTTGATTTTATGAGTGCTCGTATCTTTTTACTAATAATGATCAGGGGTGACTTTATGGATTTTGTTCTATCATGTAATAGCTTTCTCCTCTTATTGTAAAGTTTGTTAATGGCTGGGGTCCACCAGACTGGACGTTTGCCCTTTGTGGAAAGAGTCTTGGTTTTATTTGGGATTGCCTGATCCATGCAGTCCTGGAGGTGTTCATAGAAGGCATTTGTAAGGGCTTCGCAGCTTGGGTTGTGGTTTCCACTGGCTCAGGGGCCTTGAAGGATACCACACCAGTCTTGAGTAGTGTGAAGTTTGCTTTAGAGAAGTTCTTCACTGTGGTCTTTTGTTTGGGGTGGGGCGGGATGTGGATTTCCAGTGAGATTAGTTTATGATCAGATCTCACCAATGAGGGATATACTTCCGGTGTGGAGCATTTTGTCCCCATGTTTGTGATAATGAGATCTAGTATATTTTCTCCTCTCGTGGGAACAGTGACGAGCTGTTCCATGGCATTTGAATTTATGAACTCCAGGAACCGTTGGGCTAGAAAGCTAGGGCTTGAGTAATGTTCACAGTCTATATTCGGGTAGTTGAAGTCACCCAATATGATGGTGTTTGGAGATACATTTATACCCTCCAGTGTCTTCAGGAAGGCTGTGTGGGGTTCCTGAGTTTGAGAGGGTGGCCTGTAGCATGCTACAATTTGTAGAGCAGTTTTGCCTATGGTTAGTTGCACCTGGATGGTTTCTGAAGCTTTGCATTGCCACCAACCTGGAGGTGTGGGTATCCTTTATGAATATGGATACACCCTCCTTTTGTGGTGTGGTCCGGGTTTTGGGGCGGAACGCATGATATGAGGTAAAACCTAATATGACCGGGTGCTCTCAGGAGCCTTGAACCAGGTTTCAGTTACAGCACAGACATCGATGTTCTCCATACTGAGAAGGGCCTCTTTTGAGATTTAGACTTCTGGCATTGAGCAGCATTACCCTCAGTTTCTTCCCATTTTTGTTTTCTAGGGTGGTAGGTTTAGAATTTGAGCCTTGCCTAAAAAGGCACTATGGGGTGGCAAGAGCCTTAGCCAATATCCGAATCCCAGGGTGACAGGTGAAGCATGTCATCCCAGGCAGACAGACACTGGATCCCCTTTGAATGACACCAGACATTATTGTTAAAGCTGATCATCTTGTCTCTATATTGTGGCATCATTCTTGGTGAAGGAAGGATACTGCTCAGGGTCAGGGTCATACCTGCCTGGGCTACATAATCAGAGAGCTCCTCTATGTCTCTTTTCATGCAGTCCAGGGAGGTACGTCTCAGGTCGTTCACACCAGCATGGACAATGACTGTGTCATATTTGTACTTGCCATGGAGTGACCAGAGTGCTTGTGTTATGTGGCGGATTCTAGCACCAGATAGGCAGCTTACTGTGACCCTCTCCTTGTTCAGCCTGGTGAGTGGGACGTCAGTGTGTCTGACTATGGAGTCACCTATGACAAGTATGTTTGGTGTTGTATTTAGGGCTGTGACTGCTTTGCACACTGCTTTTGTGGTTTATGTGTTGCTTGTGGAGTGTCTTGAGGTAGCAGTTGTTTGGGTGTCTGCTTTGGAGGCCTCTGCTGTTTAGGTAAATTTTTACTCAGAGCCTCCAGTATGTCTTTGTGTGTTTATGTGTTTGATTCAGTGGTGTGGTAGCATTATGTGAGGCTGGTTTTGTGGTGTGTGTAGTTGCCTTCTCCTCCTGTCTGGTCTTGCCAGTCCTGAGTTGAGAGAGCTCAGCCTCCAGTTTGGCTAAATAGCTGCATCTCTTGCAAGTATTTGTGTTATGTGGGAGGAGGAGAGGGTTGTCTGTGTACATGAGGCAGTTATAACATTGCCTCAAGATTCCCAGATTCACCAGCTGGACCGGAGAGGAGATTGACAGCTGACCTTTGGACATGCTAGAATAATATTGGGAATTCCTTAATAATTGAAAACAAGGGCCAGTGGGGAGTGAGGGTGTAGTGCTTTTAATTTTTAGTGCTGACTTATATAATTGCTTTAGTGAGCAAGTGCCAGGTAACTTGAGTGCAATGTGTTACAAGTAACTAAATGCAAAAACGACATACAGTAACTTTCTTTCAAGTGAAACAAGGAACTAGTACAGTAAGCAATGCAGATATCACTAGTGATCCACAGAAAAATAACAAGCAAACAAACAACAAGCATATAAACAAAGCTAGATTCAGCAGGCCTGGATCTAGTCTATGCTAGAGCAAACAAGGTGTACCAATTTCAGTAAGATACAGTTCAAATATTCAGGCACTATAAACCCTCAACCAGAAATTCCCAGCTCAGAAGGGCAGAGTCCAGCCTCTTCTCCCACAAGAGTGCAGACCACGAACCTTCTTAATGTAAAATAACTGGCCTGAAGCCCAAGTGCCTAAACCAGAACTAATACCCTTGGACACTGGGCTCTCAATCAGCAGTTCCCAACTTAGAAGGATGAAAGCTACCTGTCCTGCCACCACAGTGCTTGCACAAACCTTCCTAATGTAAAACAACTGGTCTGAAGCCCAAGTGCTTAATCCAAAAGACTTAGAATGATAGCTACACTTTAATCAAGTTACAACCAAGCAGTAATAAATACAATTGAATACTTTAGAGAATGTCTGGATTAGTGCTCAAGTTACACAAACAAAGCTAGATCCAGCAGGCCCGAATCCAGTCTATGCCACAGCAAACAATTCAGATATGCATGCACTATAAGCCTTTAACCAGAAATTCCCAGCTCAGAAGGGCAGAGTCCAGCCTCTCCTCCCACAAGAGTGCAGACCACGAGCCCTCTTAATGTAAAATAACTGGCCTGAAAGCCCAAGTGCTTAAACCAGAATTAATAAACTTTTAGAATAACAGACACTGAGCCCTCAATCAGCAGTTCCCAACCTAGAAGGATGTAAGGTAGCTGTTCTGCCACAACAGTGCAGACAACCCTCTCAGTGCAAAACAACTGGTCCAGCCCAAGTGTTTAAACCAAAAGGCTTAGAATGAGTTACACCAAGCAGTAATAAATACAACTGAGTATTTTAAGATGATGCAAAAGTAAAATGAAGTAGGTAGAAACACAAGTACAGTAAAAGCAGATAAAATTTTTTTTTTTTTTTTTTATCTGAACAAGTGCTGAGATCAAAGAAACAGATTTGAGTGCTGAAACTAGAAAACTGGCTAGTTATAAGAAAAAAACAAGCTAGAAGGCTTCCCTCAAACACAGAAGGGCCTAAGCCTATAAATAGTCTATACCACTTAACAGGAAAGGCAGGAAATAAGCTTAATTTTTTTTTGTCTGTTTCCCAGATGCTCTCTTTGTACACAGTAGGAGTGCCTGAAATCAGAATACGATCTCACTGCACTCAGTTGAGTGAGCAAATGAGATGGGCCCAGAGGCAGGCTGAGGGGCGGGCAGTTTCAAGGCCACCAAGATTAACACCAAAACAAAAACAGGGAGGGTGGGTGGGAATAACTGAAGAGCAGAATAACTGCCACTTGAGTTAAGTATTCCTTCAACACAGTTTAAATCAAATTAAATACTGTATTTTTTTTTAAAAAAAGTGCAGATAAAGGTACTTAAATTCTCTTATCAGTTGAATATAACCAAGTTCTTAGCTGGCCAAAGCTGAGGTTTTTAAGCAATAAAATTTCACAATGCACCACTTAAAAAGGCAAGGACAGGAAATCAAAGAATGTGGCTACCCCCACACCTGTAATTACTAGCAAATAACACACTAGCTTCAGTTCAAGTTACTAAAGAGCAGAATAACTGCCACTTGAGTTAAATATTCCTTCAACACAGTTTAAATCAAATTAAATACTGTATTTTTTTAAAAAAAGTGCAGATAAAGGTACTTAAATTCTCTTATACGTCCAGTTGAATATAACCAAGTTCTTAGCTAGCCAAAGCTGAGGTTTTTAAGCAATAAAAATTTCACAATGCACCACTTAAAAAGGCAAGGACATGAAATCAAAGAATGTGGCTACCCCCACACCTGTAATTACTAGCAAATAATACACTAGCTTCAGTTCAAGTTACTAAAGAGCAGAATAACTGCCACTTGAGTTAAATATTCCTTCAACACAGTTTAAATCAAATTAAATACTGTATTTTTTTAAAAAAGTGCAGATAAAGGTATCTTATACGTCCAGTTGAATATAACCAAGTTCTTAGCTGGCCAAAGCTGAGGTTTTTAAGCAATACAAATTTCACAATGCACCTCTTAAAAAGGCAAGGACAGGAAATCAAAGAATGTGGCTACCCCCACACCTGTAATTACTAGCAAATAACACACTAGCTTCAGTTCAAGTTACTAAAGAGCAGAATAACTGCCACTTGAGTTAAGTATTCCTTCAACACAGTTTAAATCAAATTAAATACTGTATTTTTAAAAAACAAAAGTGCAGATAAAGGTACTTAAATTCTCTTATACGTCCAGTTGAATATAATCAAGTTCTTAGCTGGCCAAAGCTGAGGTTTTTAAGCAATAAAAATTTCACAATGCACCACTTAAAAAGGCAAGGACAGGAAATCAAGGAATGTGGCTACCCCTACAGCTGTAATTACTAGCAAATAACACACTAGCTTCAGTTCAAGTTACTAAAGAGCAGAATAACTGCCTCCTGAGTTAAGTATTCCTTCAACACAGTTTAAATCAAATTAAATACTGTATTTTTTAAAAAAAAAAGTGCAGATAAAGGTACTCAAATTCTCTTATACGTCCAGTTGAATATAACCAAGTTCTTAGCTGGCCAAAGCTGAGGTTTTTAAGCAATAAAATTTCACAATGCACCACTTAAAAAGGCAAGGACAGGAAATCAAAGAATGTGGCTACCCCCACACCTGTAATTACTAGCAAATAACACACTAGCTTCAGTTCAAGTTACTAAAGAGCAGAATAACTGCCACTTGAGTTAAGTATTCCTTCAACACAGTTTAAATCAAATTAAATACTGTATTTTTTTTTAAAAAGTGCAGATAAAGGTACTTAAATTCTCTTATACGTCCAGTTGAATATAACCAAGTACTTAGCTGGCCAAAGCTGAGGGTTTTAAGCAATAAAAATTTCACAATGCACCACTTAAAATTCCAAGGTTAGGAAATCAAAGAATGTGGCTACCCCCACACCTGTAATTACTAGTAAATAACACACTAGCTTCAATTCAAGTAACTAAAGAGCAGAATAACTGCCACTTGAGTTAAGTATTCCTTCAACACAGTTTGAATCAAATTAAATACTGTATTTTTTTTAAAAAAGTGCAGATAAAGGTACTTAAATTCTCTTATACGTCCAGTTGAATATAACCAAGTTCTTAGCTGGCCAAAGCTGAGGTTTTTAAGCAATAAAATTTCACAATGCACCACTTAAAAGGCAAGGACAGGAAATCAAAGAATGTGGCTACCCCTACACCTGTAATTACTAGCAAATAACACACTAGCTTTAGTTCAAGTTACTAAAGAGCAGAATAACTGCTACTTGAGTTAAGTATTCCTTCAACACAGTTTAAATCAAATTAAATACTGTATTTTTAAAAAAAAAGTGCAGATAAAGGTATCCAGTTGAATATAACCAAGTTCTTAGCTGGCCAAAACTGAGGTTTTTAAGCAACAAAGTGAAATATTTTGTACTGTTCGGATTAATGGGAAACCTGTAGAGCTTAAAGTAGACACTAGATCCAAGTCGAATGTTATATCAGCACAAATGTTTGCCAGAGTAAAAGCTGGTGAGAAACTTGATTCAGCAAAGTGTGAGAAACTTGTTGCTTATGGTGGTGAAGAGACTCAAACTGATAGCGCAGTAGTTCTCACATGCCATTCTGCTGGGAACAGCTATGACTTGCAGTTTTGCATAGTCAAAAGACATGTGTAGTTACTGTCATGCCTCAAAGACAGTTTGAGACTGGGACTGATTTCATTTAATAAGGAGGCCCACCATATAGCTCTGAATCACAATGATAGTTTTACACAGAATATTTTTTGTGAATATGCCGATATTTTCAAAGACAAGATTGGCAAAATACAGCCACATATTCCATAAAGTTAAACCATGAAGTAAGCCCAGTTGTCAGACTAGCCAGGGAGGTTCCAGTAGCAATGCAGAGCAAAGTGAAAACAGCACTAGACAAAATGGTGAATTTAGGTGTGATAACTCCAGTAAAAGAATCAACTGAATGGGTATCCTCCATGGTCAAAGCTCAGAAAAGCACAGATGATATTCGATTATGTATTGATCCCAGAGATTTAAACAAAGCACTTAAATGTCCTCATCATCTGTTGCACACAGTAGATGAAGTAGCAGCTCTTATGCCGAATGCCACTATTTTTTAAGTCTTAGAAGCAAAACGTTTATTTTGTCAAATTTCTCTGGGTCACAAATCTTCATTGTTAACCACTTTTAGTACACCATTTGGTAGATACAGATTCTTGAGAATGCCGTTTGGGATAAATTCTGCCAGTGAAGTATTTCAATATTCAATGGAGCAAATTTTTTCAGGTTTTCCATGTGCTATCATAGTAGACGACATAATTTAGGGGGCAGTGGTATAGAAGAACAGGATAGAAACCTCAACAAAGTTCTAGACTGTGCATGTGAAGTCAGTCTTAAACTGAATCCTCATGAATGTAAATTTAAGCTGAGAGAAGTTACTTATGTGGGTCATTTGTTTACAAGTTCTGGCCAACAACAAGATCCATCTAAGCAAGTAGCAATTCTTGAGATGCCAGTTCCAGACAGTGTCACATCATTGCAATGTTTTCTAGGTATTGTCAACTATTTAGGGATGTTCATCCCAGACCTGAGTGAGCTTTCAGCACCATTACAAGAGTTGACAAGCAAAAATGTAAATTGGTCCTGGTTAGCACAACACCAAGGAGCATTTGATGTTCTGAAACAGAAAATTAACAGTCCACCCACACTGAGATATTATGATGTTCACAAACCAGTAACTCTTTCATGTGATACTTCTAAGTATGTGGTGCAGCATGTCTTAAAGAATGCATACCAGTAGCCTATGCATCTAGAACTTTAACAAGCTGAGTATGCACAAATTGAAAAAGAGCTTTTGGCAGTAGTGCTCACATGTTCGAAGTTCAATGATTCTATTTATGGCAAACCTATTCAACTAGAGACTGATCACCAGCTTCTGGTGACAATTCTGAAAAAGCCAATACATCAGCCCCAGCACGCTTGCAATGCATCATGTGAAAATTGCAAAAGTACAGTTTCAATATTATTTACACAAAAGCAAATATTTGTACCATGTAGATTCTTTGTCAAGAGCATCTAGGCAAACAACAGCACAGGATGACAATGAGAAAGCAGACTTTGAAGTCATGGAAGTCAAAACTTTTCCTCATCACTTCTTGATGAACTCAGAAATCACACAGCTTTAGACTGTTCTCCAGAAGCTGAAATCTTTTATCAGTCAAGGATGGCCAGTGCGACAAACCAGTTTACCACTTGACATGTGAAAGTATTTTCCTTACCAAGATGAGCTCATGATGAAAGATGAAATTATTACAACAGGAATATATCCAGGTTTTGCATTGTAGTCACCTGGGAACTAATTCAACCAAAAGAAGGGCAAGATACATAGTATTTTGGCCCTTTATGTCAAAAGATATAGAGAAGGAAATTCTAGCATGTTCTATTTGCAATAGTACTAGATCACACCAACAAAAAGAACCACTTCAGCTAAACCAGATTCCTGAAGTAGCATTGCCAACGGTTGATACTGATGTATTTGAATGGAATGGTCAGCATTATTTAGTGTTAGTAGACAGACTCTTACTTAAATTGGTTTGAAATTGACCTTCTTCCTAATTTAACGTCCAGCACTGTCATCATAAAATTGAAGAGATATTTTTCTGTCCATGGTAGTCCGCACAAAGTCGTATCTGACAATGGTGCACAGTTTACAAGCTAGCAGTTCAATAAATTTGCTGAGTCTTGGGACTTTGTCCATGTTACTAGTAGCCCTGAGTATCCACAGTCCAACGGATTAGCTGAGTGTACAGTTCAAAGTGCAAAGTGTTTGTTAGAGAAATCCAAGAGAGCCGGTACTGATGTTTTTCTTAACTTACTCAGTCTCAGAAACATTCCTTGAGACAACTTGCTTGATTTACCTGCTCAGAGATTAATGTTTAGACAGACAAGAACAGCCTTGACGATCAGTAAACAGCTGCTGATTCCAAATGCTAAGAACAACAGAGTTGTCAAGATTCAACTTTTGTCACAATGCCAGTCACAAAAGTTGCACTATGATAAATCTAGCAAACCTCTTAGACCATTGAGACAAGGTCAGATCATATGAATGCAAACTTCTGAAGGATATGACCAAGTGGGAATTATCAAAAATATTTGTGAAGAACCAGGGTCTTATATTTGACAATCAGAAGGAATGGATTTCAGAAGCAACCAAGGACATATGCTTCCAGTCTCTGAACCAGTGATGGAGAAGATTGCCTGTGGTAAGGACTCTATGTCTGAGAGTGACCCTACACTTGTTTAGATTTTAGAGGACAGTGTACAGTACTTACCTTGAATAATCTCAATGCAATCCCCAAAGTTCCTATTGATAAGAATTTCCCAGAGACTGTTCCTGTTGCTAAGCCCAAAGTATTTATGTGACCAGATCAAGTAGAATTTCCAGACCTAATCCAAAATACACAGTGACTTGGACTTGAGTTCTGATTTGTTATTAATATTGAAATGTTATCTAGTATATAATATATATATATATAATGTCTAGTTTTGCTATTGCATGTCAAACAAATCAAAGAGGGAGGATGTAGATCATTGAGTGTATTGTTTGTATTCAGCCACTGTAGCTAGATAGCATGTGCATATAAGTACTGAGCACGTGCAAGAACACTGCCATTTTGTACAGTCAGCCAGAGTGAATGCAGTCATGAATGGAGATGCACATGTGAGTATGTCTGCAGTACTGAGTGAATCAGTTAGCTTAAATACAAGTTCTAATTACAGTTCCTAATATGTTTATGTAGAATAAATATCTTGATCCCATACACTGCTTCATCATCTCTTTTGAATGCATGAGACAAGCGACACTAACCACTTTCCTAATCTCACTTTTTTTTCAGTCTAGCCTAAAAGAAAACAACCCCCGCAGTAACCTTCAAAGAAACCATTTCTGTATGAACAAAGAAAAGAATGGGTGCCTTATCCATTAACCAGATAGAAAAGTTTCAACTCCACTAAAAGTTAATGTAGGTTACATGCCTTTGGTTTTACTGGGAACTACTGCCTTTTCTAAACTTACTGGCAAGCAAGTCACTAGGGACCCCTGCAAAAGGAATCCCATCCCTGCTAAATCTTCAGTTGACCCTCTCCCTTAATAACTAACTTTCTCCTCCACCTGTTTCACTTCTTCTTCATCAGTTACAACTGCCAAGCCGCAAAACAAAACACTATGTATTAATAAATGGAAGCAACTTTCACAGGTAGTTTTTTTTTATCTGTAAAATGAGTTTTTTTAAGTTAAGTCCCTTCACATTTTAGCTTAAAGAAATCTCTTGCTTGGCAGTCCTCATCTCCTGCAGGTTTGTCATTGGACTTTACCTATATTCTTATTCTTTGACAAATTCAGGTGTGCAAACAGAGACTCTACATTCTCAGAAATTTTATATTGAAAACCTGTTCTTAGCTTTCCTAACTTTTGTTGGCCAGAGTAATTGATAGTTTTTTTTACATCAGTTATGCCTCTAGAGGTCTGACTCTACCTCTTAGGCTCATTCTGGTCCCCTACTCTACCCTCAATTCCCACACACCCCTACTACCACTAAATTTATACTTAACTGCCAACCACACATCCAAACAAAATATCCAATCATAGACCACCTTGCCTATTACTTAGAGTCTCTGTGTCTCCTCTCTTAAAGGCAAAACAACACCTTAAAGTACAAACTCTATGTAGTTTTTCCCGCTCCACCATAACAGCTCAATTGAATCACCATGTTACTTAGCCACGTCATCCTAATTAGCTTACTCATAATTATCCACCAAAGTACTTCCTTTCATAATCAAAAAGTAACACCCTCTCACTCACCAACAAATCCTGTCCCTCTTAATCACTCACCCACATTAACAATATTATTATATCCTCTCATCTATTGAACTTAACAACGACAGAATGATTTACTTTCCGATATGTCCATGCTAAGCTAACACCAAACTTATCACATAAAATAACAAAACTACTACTCACAAGCATACACCAACTTCAGCAAAAAACACTACTACTCAAACTGAGTGGGGATGTAAAGCCCAACGCGGAACCCCAAACTCCAATACAATCTCTCTCCTCAACCATCAAGCCCTAACTCAAAATATACCATATCTGTCTAACTGTACTACCAACCTTCTACTTTTAAATATGAACCTTAGAAGCTTGCCAAATAAGATTCACGAATATCATGCAACCATCACCTTACACACCTCTGATATTGTCACACTAAATGAAACCTGGCTTAAACCACATATAAAAGACACCAAAATCCTTCCACAAGACTAACTTACTCAGAAGTGACAGATTATATAAGTGAGGAGGAGGAATTGCCAAAATGTTTAGAAACTCATTAAACCTATTACACCTTGACCACACTCCACCCGAACCCTCTGACTCTGAATTACTAATTTCTCAGTTAGAACTCAACCCCAACATTTAATAATTATCGCTGTCTACATTCCACCAGGTAGAAAACAGACGAAAACTGAAAACCTCCTTGGTTAAGTAGCAATTACATTTAACCAAGAGACCATTGTTATGGCAGATTTTAACTTGGACTGGAATACCTGCTCTTCCCAAAATCCATCAGACTTTATCAACTTCTATGGGTTTTCCAAGATTATATCTTCCCCAACTAGAGTTGACAAAAAAAAAAAAAAAAAAAAAAAAAGAAACAAACTATCCTAGACTGGACCTTGACCAATAAGCCCAGCCTTTACCAACATGCGGGCTGCATTTCAGACAGTTTGAGTGAACACATGCCCCCCTACCTGGTTCAACATCAATCTAGCACTCCAAAAACCTAATTTATAAACACATATGGAACAAAAGAAACTTCTGTCCCAACCTATTTAAATCCCTACTGCAACAATACAACTGGTCACTTTCCATAGCTACTTAAAGGACTGCCAGCAAACAGTTAAGTGGCAAAACTCACTCTCTCCCCTTCTACTAGTCTCAGTGGGTGTCCCTCAAGGGTCAGTCCTCAGTCCACTACTCTTCTCTATATTCACCAATAAACTATCTATTGCTATTAACAAGGCTACCCTTATTCAATATGCCAATGACTCCTCCCTTATATGCTCAGCCACAACTCTCTCCAGTCTCCTGGAAATAACACAAAAATCCTTCCTAGACATAGAACAATACCTTTCTATTCATCAGCAAATACTCAACCCAAACAAAAACTAATCTGATGATCTTTACTAAAGGCAAATCACAAACAACTCAATCTACATTCAGCATTCTTTCATCTAACAATATCAAAATAGAACCAGCAGAACATACAAAACGTCTTGATGTAACGATCGATAACTCACTAAAATCCAATAAAGATTTGGTTTTAACCATTAAAAAGGTGCATATTAAACTTGGAGCTCTCTATAGGGCAAAACCATTCATTACAAATCACTCCAGGCAGGCCATAGCTAGAATACATCTCCTCTCTACTCTGCTATATGTCTCCCCCATCTTTCAAAATCTTAGAAAAACAGACCTAAACAAACTCGAAGCCTGCTATAACAAAGCAGCTAAATTCACCCTTAACCATCCAAATAGAACTTAGCACTGCACTGCATTATGAGAGCTAATCTAAATTGAACTTCCCAACCTCCTCCACCTAAACCAACTATCACCCACTCCATCATCCACCAGCCAAACAACTGCCAAGCTCTCAAAGATCTAGTACAGTCATATACCAACAATAGAAATTTGATATCCTCTGATAAATTATTACTAATAACCAGAAAAGCCAACAACAGCTCTGGAGAATCCCTTTATCCAAGATCTGGAACGCCATCCCACAACTAATTGTAAACACGACTAATACAAAAAAAATTCAAATCATTCCTCAAAAACTACCTAAACAACAACTGGGTATGCTCCTGTTTTTCCCCTGGATGCCCACTCACTACTTCCCCTGGATGACCACTCACCACACCCTTCCCCAGTTATCCAGCCCTGCTCTTGGTCCCGGTATCCAAGTACTATTTTTCTAATATCTAAGTATTAATATCTAATAACTAAGTCTCAGCATCATCTTCTCCTCTCTCCAACAGAAAGGCTGAACTATCAAGGACACTGTCTATTTTATTACTTTTGTGTAAGGTACATAGTGATTTTTAATAACTAAGAAACTTGCACTTTAGCAGCAGGCACACAGTGACTCTTATATCTAAACAACCATGCAACTCATTACTTATATTGAATTAACTTCTTGATAAGACATGAGTCATAGAACGTTTTCATGTAAACACATTCTATATACTGTGTTGTCTTAACCTACTACCTTACCTCATATATTTGTGAAAATTTATTATACTAGTTTTTTGCATCTGTTGAACCCTTTGTTTGCATTCATACTCTTTGTATTTTTTTATTATCTGTTCTTTGTATAACATGTAGCTTTTCTCCCTAGGCCTCAGCTGAAAATGGGCCTCTGGCTCAGTTGGACACTCATGGTACACAAATAAAAAATAAAATAAATAAATAAATTTTCATAGATTTTAAAAGAAAAAAATTATCCACCGATTCTTCTCGGGAAGTTATTGTGAGAACAAAGATTAAATGAAACACATGGCCAAGTTATGAACAATGTGGTTTCTACAAACATTTCATGTAAATGACATAAACATATAACCTTGCTGGTTCAGTCTACTTTCCGCAATGAAGAACTTGCTGTATAAATGCAAGCATGTGAGTTTTTGAAATGCCCATGGGTAATGAGTAGAAATGGAGAAATGATTTATGTAAATAGAGATGAAAACAGTAGTACTGTGCAGGCTGCATTTAGTTAGTACTTTTTCTTTTCTGTTCCATGACAAACTGACTAGCTGAAAAAATAGTTTTAAAGACATTTTGCAAACTGACAAGGGATGAAAGGGGCGACAGAAAATCATGCAACAGTATCTATGACAAGTAGTAAAAAAGAGGAAGAAGAAAAATCACTATTCCCTGCCCTGTCTTCAATAACTTTTTTTTCTGTAAATAGCAGGAAATTTATTTTTATACAGAAGTGAATATGGCCTACCTCTGTTACCTCTACATTCTAGCTACAATATATAAAAGCTCCAGGTGGCTGAAAATAGTGAGTACAATTGTCCTTTTGTCAGATTTTCATACACAACATTGTGACCTCCTTGGGGGGTTTGACAGGTCCTAAACACAATGTTGTTTAAAATAGTAAAGCTGGGCTGTTGCTTATCCTTAAAAACTAAACCACAATTTAAAGAACTTACATACCCATTTTAAGGCAACCACGAGGAAATCATTGTCTTGGTAACACCTCACTTCAAAACAGTTTTAAGTGAAAGAGCTCTCTCACTAACCGAAGATCAACAACAAGGAATCATCTCCCTACTGAGGTAACGAAACAGCAGACTATAAATGGCTTTAAAGCTACACTGAAGGAACATCCATTTAAAAAAGTGATTTGCACATTTCCATGATAATGGTTAAGTTAAACATACGCAATCTGTGATCAAATTACAAGTTGACAATTTGCAATACGTCAGTCATGTGATTTTTTTTGTGTGTTTCTGCTTATCCTTGTGAAAGTGATTACTTATATATTCTCTGTTTTGTCTGAATCCTGCTTATACGATGCAGAAATTGTAAACCAGTTGTATTCTTAAGCATATGCTTGTACCTTGCATGATTTACAAATAGGTTCATAGGTTCATAGATTCATAGGTTCATACTAGGCTATCTGCCCAAGGGCATTTATAAGCCTAGCTTAGTTTGAATAAAAACTATGCCTATCATTTTTCTGTGCCTCTGTCAAGCGGTGACACTGAAGTAATCCCTGGGGTATATCCATCCATTGGTCAAGATTCCTCTTGAACAAGGCCAGCGTGCTCTGCCTCACATGTACCGATTTTGTTCCACAGCATAGGAGTCTCTGGGTGAAGAATCTGTCCCTCCAGCACGTTCTATTTATAACCATGTCAAGGTTTAAGTCTCCCGCCCTTGTGGTTTTGAGGGATCTAGATCTTTTGTGCTGAAGCATATTCATCAAATCTGGGTTTGACATGGCCTTATATGTCAGGCACAGGTCACCTCTGATGAGACTGAATAGAGCTGGAGTTCTTTCAGTCGCATAAGACATATTTTTGAGACCCTTTATCGTTTTGGTGAGGAACTGTTGGGGCCTTTCAAGCTGCAGCAGGTGTCTGGTCAGATACATTCGAGTACTGTACTCAATCATAGGTCTAATGAGTGATGAGTACAGGGGATGATGACCTCCCTTGATCTAGATGTGAATCCCTTCATGATCAGGTAGAAGGTTTTCCTAACTACTTTAGCAACATGAGTGTCAAACGAAGGCTACTGTCAACTTGGGTCCCCAGATCCCTGATGACTTTTTCTGTGCTCAGTGGATTGCCACCTATATGGTAGCTAGGGGTAACCTTGTTTTTTTTGGTGTTTAACTTCAGGCCATGGCTCTGGCACCAGTTATCCATTTCTGTGAGGCCCTTCTGGAGGATATCTGTGTCAGATGTTAGTTTGCAGTCATCTGCAAACTTTGTCAGCCATAACCCTCCTGTGTTTGCTTGTACTTCAGAAAAGTAGATGCCGAACAAGAGTGGACCCAGGACTGAGCCCTGTGGGACACCACTTGTGACAGGCTTTGAGTCTGACATGGCTCCAGCAACTCTGACCCTGTGGGTTCTGTCACTTAGCCAGTTTGCAACCCATCTTGTGATGTATGGGTTTACATTCAAGCTGATGAGTTTTTCGATGATACCTGAGTGGGGTATTAGGCCTTTGCCAGGTCGAGGTAGGCTGTATGGACTGCCTTTCCCTCATCAATGGCCTTGGTGACTGTCTCAAAAGTCAACCAAGTTTAAGAGGCAGGATCTGCCTTTGACAAAGCCAAACTGGGTTGGATCCAAAGTCTGCAAGTTCCCTATGTCTTTATTTATGAGTTCCATTATGATCCTCTCCATGGCTTTGCAGATAAGGCTTGTCAAGCTAATGGTAATTTCCAGGGTCTGTGGAGGCACCGCCTTATGAAGTGGGACCACAGTGGCCGTGCGCCACTCCTTGATGCGTATCCTGAGGTGAGGCTAAGATTAAACAGCTGTCCTAACTGTGGGTTTAATTTGAGTTCATGAAGCACACAGCCGGGACACCATCCGGTCCCATGGATGCTGTGTTTTTGCCTTAGTGAGGGCAGTTCTCACCTGGGCATTGGAGATATTTGGGGGCTACAATCCTCTGGAATAGATATCTCTCCTTTTGGGGATGGGGAGAAGTTTGCACTGAACCTGTCAGCCAGTATGTTAGCAATGTGTGTAGGTTCAGTAATTTTCACATCATTTTGAACTAATTCTGAGCATATCTGGGAGTTTCCTCCTAGGTTTCTAACATAGCTAAAGAAGGCCTTATGATTGTCTTTAGAGTCCTTGGCGATTTTTCTCTCAAACTTTGCCTTGGATGATTTTATGAGAGCTCTTAGTTTTTACTTATAATGATCAAAGGTGTCTTACCTTTCAAGGATTTTGCTCTATCTTGTAGTAGCTTCCTCCTTTTGTTGTAGAGCTTGTTTATGGCTGGGGTCCACCAGACTGGATGCTTGCCTTTGGTACAGAGTGTCTTAGTTTTGTTTGGGATTGCCTGATCCATGCAGTCCTGTAGGTGCTGGTAGAAGGCATTTGTAAGTGATTCAGCGGTTTGAGTAATGTTTACCACTGGCTCAGGGGCCTTAAAGGAGACCACACTAGTTTTTAGAAGTGTGAAATCGGCTTTTGAGAAGTTTTTCACTGTGGTCTTTTTGTTTCAGGTGGGGCGGGATGAGGACCTCCAGCGAGATTAGTTTATGATCTGATCTCACCAGTGAGGGGTATACTTCTGGTGTTGAACATTTTGATCCCATGTTCGTGATGATGAGATCAAGTATGTTTTCTCCTCTTGTGGGGATGGTGACTAGTTGTTCCATGGCATTTGAGTTTATGAACTCCAGGAATCTTTGGGTTAGAGTGTTTGGGCTTGAGTACTGCTCCCAGTCTATATTAGGGTAGTTGAAGTCACCTAGTATGATGGTGTTTGGAGATACATTTATCCCCTCCAATGTTTTCAGGAAGGCCATGTGAGGTTCCTGAGTTTGAGAGGGTGGCCTGTAACATGCTACAAATTGCAGAGCAGTCTTGCCTATGGTTAATTGCACCTGGATGGTCTCCGATGCATCGTGCGTTGCCACCAACCTTGAGGTGTGGGTGTCCTTTATGAATATGGACACCCCTCCTTTCTTGGTGTTGTCCGGATTTTGGGGCCGGAACGCATGATATGAGGTGAAACCTGTTAGTGCTGGGGTGCTCTCAGGAGCCTTGAACCAGGTTTCTGTCACAGCACAGACATCGATGTTCTCCATATTGAGAAGGGCCTCGAAAAGTGCATCTTGAGATTGAGACTTCTGGCATTGAGCAGCATTACCCTTAGTTTTTTCCTTTTGGTGTTCTAGGGTGGTAGGTTTAGAATTTGAGCCTTGCCTAAAAAGGCACTATGGGGTGGCAAGAGCCTTTGCCAATATCCGAAGCCCAGGGTGACAGGTGCAAGCCATCCCCTGCGAGCAGCGTGGCTTGTCCAGCATGTCATCCCAGGCAGACAGACATTGGATCCCCTTTGAATGACACCAGAATTTAAGCCAATTATTAAAGCTGATCATCTTATCACTGTATTGTGGCATCATTCTAGGTGAAGGTAGGATACTGCTCAAGGTCAGGGTCATACCTGCCTGGGCTACATAATCAGAGAGCTCCTCGATGACCCTTTTCATGTAGTCCAAGGAGGTATGTCTCAGGTCGTTGACACCAGCGTGGACAATGACTGAGTCGTACTTGTACCTGCTGTTGAGAGACCTGAGTGCTTGCGTTATGTGGTGGATTCTGGCAGCTTACTGTGACCTTCTCCTTACTCAGTCTGGTGGTGTGTCTGACTATGGAATCACCAATGACAAGTGTGTCTGGCATTTTGTTTGGCCTTAAGGGCTGTGACTGTTTGACACTCTGACTGTGTGGTCTATGTGTTGCATGTGTTTGGTCGTGAGGTGGTAGTTGTTTGGGTGTCTGCTTTGGTGGCCTCTGCTGTTTTGGTAAATTTTTGATCAGAGCCTCCGAGTATGTCTTTGTGTGAGTATGTGTATGATTTGAAGTTGTGATGGTACCATGTGTGACTGGGTATGTATTGTGTGTGGTTACCTTCTCCTCCTGTCTGGTCTTGCCAGTCCTATGTTGAGAGAGCTCAGCCTCCAGTTTGGCCGTATAGTTGCATCTCTCGCATGTATTTGTGTTTTGTGGGAGAAGGAGAGGATTGTCTGTGTACATGAGGGAATTGTAACATTGCCTCAATATTCCCAGGTTCACCAGTTGAGCTGGAGAGGACACTAGCAACTGATCCCTCGTCATTCTAGAAGTAGTAGATAAAGAGACTTTCAAAGGACTCCGGGGGAAGTGGGTTTTAGGCTGGTGGGGTACTATCTATAATAAGAGTGCTTTATCAAGGTGCAAGTACTGTAGGAGTAAGTGCTAGGCTTTACAGATAGAGAATAGTCTACTTGGGAATCAAGTAGAGATGAACTTTTCAGTTATAGGATATGCTGGTTAGATCAGCAGTACAGCTCGAGGAAGGTAGTTCTAAGGGAAAATCTGAAGAGTGGAATTTAGATGGCCCGAATAGTTTAACCTTGTTTAACCGCTGCTCTTGTGTGCAACAGTGGCAACTCCACGCTCTTTAGCGTGTTTTATAGCAGGGGCTGAAGGGAGCTAGGAATTGGCCCAAACGACCAATGGACTACTAGTTTCTGGCTGAAACTTCACCACTGGTAAGCAAAGAAACTTCCCTCCTTCCTAATAAGGCAATGGATCAGTAACAGGAACTAAAAACAAAGCCCAGGGATCAGCAACTCTGAAACTGGACTACTCTAGTTCAGTAAGGTGGGAAAACAAGAGATTTTTTGTTTTATTACAGAGATAAGGAAAAACAGACAGTAAATGCTATAAATGGTGTGTAGCCTACAGAAACAATTTGCAACAATTAGTAACTTAAAGTGCAATAAACAGTGTAAAATGCAGAAATCACTTAAAGTAGCAGTAAAACAGGCGAAATGCAGTCGCTAGCTTAATAACAGTGGGAAAGCCACAAAAAATACTTATATCTGGTAGAAAGTCACTCTTTTAGCTCTCTGCTGCTTGGATCACTCTTGCTCTTTGAGCCCAGGTTGTGTCTGAAAAGTGTCAACTAGCCATCCCACCTAACCAGTTAACAAAGAATAAGTAAGCAAGTAAGTAATATATAATGAATAATTACCAGTGAGTTTGATCAAAACACCAAACATTGAACAAACTCATCTGCGGTTAGCATTAATTGCCACTATTATCAACAAAAAAATAGTAATCACAAATATAAACCAACAGGTTACATTTGCATACCAAAAGAAAAACAAAAAGCAACTTTTATGTGTGTGTGGGGGCTTCACCTCACCCACACCTACTGATGTGGGGGGGTTCTGCCCGGATACCCTGAAAAATTAAATATACTAACTTCAGGATTGCACAAACTCAAAAAAGGGGGAACAGCCCTGGAATTATGTAATGGTTGATCTAATGAATTTTGAGTGTTGCATAATTTAACCAAATGTACCACTGATGAAAAACACCAGTGTTTCAGAATACAATGAAATGTGTGCAATAATATATCACATAATGCCCATTTATTATATATATATATATATATATATATATATATATATATATATATATATATATATATATATATATATATATATATATATTAACAGTACTTTATTATTTAATTATTCTCCAATAAGCCTCATAATCCATTTAAAGGACATCTAGAGCCTATTTCTGCACTCACTGGGTGCAAGATAGAGAAACTAATTCTGGATGGGATGCCAGCCCGTTTTAACCTTAAACTGCTTGTATGTATTTTGAGTGTTCTTTATTAGTGGGGCTGTACTGTATGTGATTAGTGTAACAAATGGAAGAATGCAAATAAAAAGGTGAGAACAAGAAAGGGAAGAAGAAATGTCAGAGTGGAAGCACATATGCAGATTAGGAACTCTAGAAGGCAGTCAGATGTGCACAGAGACATGCAGAAGATGGGAAAGATAAACAGCACAAGATATCTGCACAAATGCAAATAATAAGAACAAGCAAAACTGACACTTTGTGAGATGGTGGTAGAACATATGGTACAACCCATCAAAGATAAGTTCACCAAGCCCATCCCAATTACTCCACCATACCGAATTTTGAAACTTCATCAAACTAGCATGTACAAACCACACCAGCTCTGTACAATATGTACATTAATAGGTACATAGGTAAGTGCTAGGCTAGCTGTCCTTATGGGCCATTTTAAGCGTAGAAGATTTACCTCAAAGGTGAGACTAAAACCCTGCACCTTGTGTCTGTGAAGCTAAGATCTTAACCATTATCCCAACCCTCCACCAAAAATCCATTGACATTCCCTGACTGGGAATTGATCCCAGGCCATGGCAGTAGCAGTGCCAAATCCTAAGCACTAGATCACTGGGGATAACCCTAAATAAATGTAAATTCACACATAAGCTTTGCACAGGGTACAGCCCTCTGCACCCCAATATGGGGGGGGGGGTCTACCCATGACATCACCATACCCAATTGCTCTTACTCTGATATTGCCACTGAATGGCATGGTGACCCTGAAAGGATCCAATGGTTGTTACACTCCAATTCATTTTGGCAAACCAATATGAAGGAACTAGTCATTGATGTACTTGGCTGAGATAATCAACTAGTTCTCCAACAAACATCACAACTTCTGGACAGGAAGGAGTACGTCAACTGTACACTAGACTCAAACCAACAACATACTCACCAACATGGATAAAGGAGATTTTACTGGTGTCATTTCTGTTAATCTGTCCTGAGCCTTTGACATGGTTTATAAATAGTGGAAAGGCATTTTTATAAGCCATTCTACAAAAAGAAAGGAGGGGGGGTTAAAGAAAGAAAGAAGTAACATACAAGAAATGTGTATTCTGCAACTACAGAAATTAAAGATGTGAACATGCAAACAAATTGCTAAGTGTATGTGGAACTGTGATAGAAAAATAAATAATTCACTACTTAATGACAAGAAAAACTGCTAGACATAAGTTTTGAAAGTGCTGATTAGCAGAACTGGTCTGTTTCAACATGGCTGCTAAATGCATTGGTGGGATATACCACATGGGCATCAGTACTATAGGGTGAGAGTCTCCCCTATTTTCAAAAGCCGTCAATGTGCCCTGAAACTGTTGCAGGAGTAGTGATTACATGGAAACATTGCATTTGTGTTCCAGGGACAATATTAAACCATTTAAAATTTTCGGTTTCACTCAGTCACCATTTTCCTCACAGTGCAGAGCCTCTGGTCACTACAAATAAACTCTGATACTGCAGAAGCTAGGCCACAAGGGCCAACATTCAAACATTTTCACTGAGAATTGTGTCTTTGTGCAATGTAAGCAAATTTAACTTGAAGAACCTTGTTGTGTATTAACTTAATTTAGTCAAATACATGCCTACCTGTACTGGAAATTAATTTTTAACATCCCCCTTTCAGACAAAGTTGTCCTTACACTGCAAAGACCACTTATTTATTTATATTTATTTATTTATTTATTTATTTATTTATTTATTTATTTATTTCACATTTGTTGACCTGGAAAACCTGACTGGGTCAGGAAGCAGAGGCCTGGGGAGAAAAGCTCCACAATACATTAAAAAAACATTTTACAAAGGTAAAAACAATTATACAAAATGAAAACATTTTATAAAAGTGAAATACAGTGATCATTACATTTCAATGGAAGTGTAGCTTACATATTATGGGTAGTTTTGTTGACATATTAGCAGTTGAAAAATTCTTACAGTAATGCATATCTCAGTTGGCCACTGTCCTTTCTCTTGACCAGTAGATTACACTATATATGCTACTTTCTTAGTCTTCCTTGCTGACAGGTTTCTACATTCAGAAAATGAAAAAAAAAACTGTTCTACTTTGTACCTCTCTGTTAATTGCTTTCAATTGGGTATAAACTGATTGCTCTCTTGTTATAATTTGACCTGAGTGTGAAATAACTTTCAGAATAATAATAATAATAAACACAACCCTAAAAAATTCTGGACAGCCATAAAGGAAATCTTGCATCCTGGCCATAAATTCAACCTTAACCCCTCTCCCAATAACTCATCATTCAATATTGCAATACAATTAAACTCTTATTTTATAGATGGTATAGCGTCTCTAACCAAGGATTCTGCAACAACTAATCCTAACCGTGCTCAGCAACCACATATCACCACATCCACTTTTACCTTCAAACCCGTACCGACATCCTATATAAAATTAATCTTAAACAAACTTAAACCATGCTCTTCTTCAACTGATGACTTTCCAAGTGAATTCCTTAAAATAGCAGCTGATAGCATTCCCTACCCTGTCTCAATCCGTTTAAATAGGTCAATCCAGGAATCCTATATTCCCTCTCTCTGGAAAAAGTCGCACATTATCCCTCTGCACAAATCAGGAAATTCAACAGACATTACTAACTTTAGACCTACTGTATAACAATCTTATCCCCCCTTTCTAAAATATTTGAAAAATATATTGAAAAACAATTGCTGAACTGTCTCCTGCAGGAAGAACTCCTATCCACCACAAAACATGCCTTCGGCTTCCATCCTTCCCATCGTACTAACACTGCACTTCTAACATATATAAATACTGTCAATAAAGCTAGAGATAATGGCAAACTAGTCTCCTCCTTATTTCTAGACTTGTCTCTGACAGCCCACCTTTCTATGGCTCAAAAGCTACCTATCCAACAGGTATCAGTCAGTAAAATGGTACTCTCTCTCTGTATCTCCCATTCACCACTGATGTACAACAAGGCTCTATCCCTAGTCCCCTCCTCTTTTACATTCTCATCAATAACCTCCACACATCAAACAACAGGTATCCCTAATACAGTATGCAGATACCTTCACATTCATCTACACATCTGACAATGTGACACACCTTCAAAATTTACTCAGGAAGATTTAACAGCAACTGAAACATAGATTTGCAACTCACAACTCATGCTCAACCCTAAAAAAAATCTACTACTTTTCTCACCAAATCCTTCTCCCATGAAAAAAAAAAATAAAGTCCTCTCTCTTCATAATACAGCCATTGAAATTAATTCTCTTCGCAACCTATTAGGGATGATAGTGGATGATAATCCTAAATTCAACCTGAATATACAACACTGCATAAGAATAACTTGTTAAAAACTAGGGATGCTTTATAGAGTCAAAAACTTTCTCACCGACACAACTAAAACTATACTTGCTACTACTTATCTCCTCCCCACATTTATTTACGTTGGTCCCACCCTTACTAACCTTCAGACATCACAAAAATCAAAGCTTGAACAATACTGTAACAAGGTTTCACTCTATAGCACTAAAAACCCTAAAATGGTTAGAATGACCCCATCAACTAACATATACACAGCTTCTTACCACGAATGAAATTATCCAGAATCCATCTGCTAGTCCAGCACTAAATAACATTCTACACAACTTTATTCCTAGTTGGTTATTATAATCCAATGACTAAAAATTCCCATCTGTCCACAAACCTATAATGTCTATTGGGCATTGGTTATACTCCTTGTACCATGTTACTTAAGCCTGGAACTCCTTATCTATATCCATCAGGTCAATACCCTCCCATCCTAAAAACCATTCTGAAAGACTTCCTAGCCAAAAACTGGCTCTGTTCTTGGTCAGCACCAGCATAACATCCCAGGCTGCATCATACATGAACGCAGACAGGAACTTGCAGCACCATTAGGCACCCTTTTCAACCAAAGCCTGAGTACCAGTTTCATCCCAGCTGAGTGGAGGACAGCCACTGTCATCCTTTTGCACAAAGGTGGAGCTTCCACCGATCCAGGAAATGATAGACCCATCAGCCTAACTAGCCTGACCTGCAAGGCCATGGAGCAGATTATCATGGACCTCATTAACAAGGACCTTGGCAACCTCCAGACACTTGATCTCACACAGTTTGGTTTCGTAAAGGGGAGGTCATACCTGTTAAATTTGGTCGACTTCTTTGAGACAGTCACCAAGGCCATGGATGAGGGGAAGTTGGTGCACACCACCTACCTTGACCTGGCCAAAGCCTTTGATACTAGTCTCCAGTCAGGTATAATAGATAAACTCTCTCAACTAGGCATCAATCCGTATGTTACCAGATGGATAGGATGGATAGCAAACTGGCTCACTGATAGAATCCACCTAGTCAAAATAGGGGAACCCACCTCAAGGAGTAGACTCGTAATGAGCGGTGTACCCCAGGGATTGGTCTTGAGGCCTCTGCTGATTGGACTATACTTTTCTGAGGTGCAAGCCAAAACCACTGGGATATGGCTGACCAAGTTTGCAGATTATTGCAAGCTGGGTGCTGTCTTCCTCTAGTAATATGGACATCCTCTAAGAGGGTCTCACACAAACAAATGACTGGTGCCAGAAACATGGCCTCAAACTGAATGCCAAAAAAATGCATCATCATTCCCTTTGTAGAGAGTGACGTCCCTACAAATTATCACATTGATAATAAGGTCCTAAGTATGCAATCAGTTGTGAGGGACTTGGGCACCCAGGTTGATAGCAAACTGACTTTTGACCACCATATTGCTTCCATTGTATGGAATGCTTTCTACATGGTCCACCTCATTAGTAAGGGTATCTTATCCAGGGACAAGGTGGTCATAACATCAATGTATTCTTCCGTTATAAGACCAATTACTGAGTACAATGTCCCTTTCGGCATGTATCTCACAAAGCACATGCAGCAGCTGGAGAGACCACAGAGGTTCCTCACCTGGAGAATCCAGGTCCTCAAACATCTACCCTACAGAGATAGGCTAAAGGCCCTGCCCCTCTACTCAGTCTTATACAGACTCCTCAGAGGTGACTTCTGTCTAATATACAAAGCAATATCAGACCCTGCCTTGATGGGACTGTTGCATATCTGTAAGTCAAGCTCCACTCGAGTAACCTACATGCTTGACCTCAACCTGGTTTGTGACATCAATAGAACTTGTTGGTGGGACAGATTTGTGGCATAGAGACTCCCTCTTTTGTGGAATAGACTCCCTCTCCACATCAAGCAGAGTACCTCATTAACCCTTTTTAAGTGCAACCTGGATAACTGGATGGGGAACAGAAAATACATCCCTGGGATTCCACCTGCATCCCTGTTGGACAGTGGCATAGGGTGCTGACTTGTTGGAACATGGGCTAAATTCATGGTTAGGCTTGTAAGGGCCTCCAGGCCATTAGCCTAGTAACTTCCTATGATCCCCAAACTATAACCCTAAATGTGAGCAAATACCTATTCATACTTTACATTTCCTTACTCTCCCTTCTTCACTCACTTCTTTACTTCCATCAATTTCTCTCCCAGCTTTCTCTCTAAATATACCATAAGCCTGCTTTTCTCCCACTTTGAATTGCAGTTCCTGTTTGTATTACGCTAACTTACCTTTAATTTCTCTATAAACTGGCTAAAATTTCTCTGTTAAATTATTGTCAGATAACTTGTATCTATTCTTAACTGAAATTTTCATATTATGTCTAATTTGGTATAATTATTCAGACTGTATTTGTTTTTTTGTATTATTTTTGAAGATTGTAAAATTATTGTTCTTAAAATGTTTTGTAATACTTTTGAGCTTTTCTCCCCAGGCCTCCACTGAAAATGCACTCTTACACAATTGGACTTTCCCAATACTCAAATGTCAATAAATAAATAATACATTTTTAATAGAACAGGTTTTGCATCAACATGCATTTTCTGAACAACAGAAGTGTGAAACAATGGCTGGCATTAGGGACTGACTGTAATCCTCTGCATACCTTTCAACTTTTGCTTAAAAATTCTGGACAATGACAAAAATAATGAGGTGGCAGGGGTAAAGGGCCACAATCATGGACATATTTTAAATATTGCTCTTAGAAAGCTGCTAGAATAACAGGTTTTGCATTAACATATATTTTCTGAAGAATGTGAAGTCTCAGACTCAAATGTCTCATTGTTTCATGAGTAGAATCAGTGGTTTGCCAGAAAAACACACATTTTGGGAAGAACAAACCGAAAATATAAATCAATAATCTGGGCATTTTGCAAATTTCTGGGGAGTTGAGAGATTTGATCTGAGTGATTTATCAGAAAATCAAACATTTCATAAAGGATAGGACAAAATATAAGATAAAGAAATTATGTATTGTTTCTATTATGCAAGAAGCCCAGAATTTCCACACAGAAGATACACAAAAAGATTAAGAGACAAATTAGAGCAAAGAAAAATACTTGCACAAGAAAAATTTTCAGAAGCTTCAAATAAAAAGATTTATGTTCATTAATCCAACAGATATGCGAAAAATGTTATATAGACCAAGAAACCTTAGGCCATTTAGAAAAAGAAGCGAATGAGGAAGTGCGAAAATGTAAAGAACAAAATCCAGAGATTTTTGAAAGGTATAAAAAAGAAATATGGACATAGGAAATAAAGAGAGATCTGATATGGTACAATATTTGTGCAAAGGAAAATGTCAAATTAATCAATACAAAAAAAAAACAGCTCCAAAGATTTTCAAAGACAAATACAGGCAAAGGCATCCAGATATGGAAAATTTCACAATACAAAAAATAAGATCAAAAGGAGGAAATGTAGAAGATTAGTAAAGTAGAGGTTAAAACAAACAGAAGCTGAAGCTATGGAATACCTGTGAAGTGAAGAATTTAGTGTAGAAAGTTTAACAAAGATTATATCACAGCATGATGGAAGAACGAGTCCCCTAAGAAAGGGGAAACAGGAGGAGCAGGAGACATCTGAAGAAGAAATATGGACATGGGAAAGAAAAAGAGATTTAATATGGTACAATATTTATGCAAAGGAGAAAGCAAAACTAATCAATATAAAAAGAGCAGCAACAAACATATTTGAAGAGAAATATATGCAAAGGCATCCAGATAGGGAAAATTTTGCAATACAAAAAATATATATATGGATATTTTGCAGTCACCTTAATGGTAATGGACATCAGCCAGGTATAACAACCCTGTGTTTCTTATGCTTAGTCAAACACTCTGCTTATGCTATGCTGACGAGGTCATAACAAGCAGAAATATGCATATCCGTAGCTAGTGTGGTTTGGCTTTATTGGCCTGAAATTGTCCATTAAAACGACTTCAAATGCAAAAGTCATGGGCAATCAGAATCGCCATATAGCAGAGACACCTGATGTTCATATGGGTCATTTGCATATATCCCATGTGCCTCTGTTTCAGAAGGTTTGGGAGGTCACTCATTGGAAGTTCTAGCTTGGCTGGAGTTTCCATTTAGTTTTTTTCTGATTGTTTTTTCAGTGTGACCTTCTAACTCTTTGTTTTAATTTGTTAGTTGGATTATTTTGCAGTCACCCTAATGGTAATGGACATCAGCTGGGTGTAACAACCCTGTGTTTCCTATGCTTAGTCAAACATTCTGCTTATGCTATGCTGATGAGGTCATAACAAGGCTGAAATATGCATATCCATAGCTAGTGGAGTTTGGCTTTATTGGTCTGAAATTGTACATTAAAACGACTTCAAATGTAAAAGTCATAAGAAATCAGAATCGCCATATAACTGCAACACCTGATGTTCATAAAGGTCATTTGCAATACAAAAAATAAGAAAATAAAGTGGAAAAGTAGAAAAGAGGATAAGTAATGGAGAAGTTAAGGAAATAGGAACTGAGGTTAAGGATTACCTACGAAGTGAAGGATTTAGTATAGAAAATATAATTCTGATAACATCACAGCAGGATAGAAAATTGGATCCCCAAGTTAAGGAGAAACTAGTGGGACAGGAAACATTTCACCAGTTGCCATATGAAGATACTTTGGAGCCTTCCATAGGAAACCAGTACAAAAATTCAGTTGGAGTTGTACAGCAAGGGAAGGAAAAGGAAAATGTGGCAACTCTGACACTCAGTGTCATGGAGTGATAGGCCAGTGAGTTCTCATATGAAAGAGCAATAGTTGGCATAGGATGAAACTGAAGAGAATGTGGCACAGGAAGATGCTCTGGAAATTTCTGTAGAATGCTTGCAGGAAATGGATAACAAAGAATGTACCCTCAGTTTAGAAGAAAATGATCTAAGAGAAGAGTTGTTCGATTTAACAGAGATGGACAGATATATTAAGATCAATGAAAGAAACAGACTACAGAAAGTCAATAAAACCCAAAAAGTTAGAAGTTAGATAAAAATGAATGAACACAGTAATTAGGGCTGTTCAGAGAAATTCATGTGATATAACAGAAATAAATAGGATATATTACTGTGCAACTAAATTAATAACAGATAAAGTCTTACCACCAAAATACAGGGCAATAAGGGAAAGAAAGGGAAGAAATCAAATGCCATCATGAAAGTATCGAGTAGAGAAAACTATAATGCAATTAAGACAAGAAGTGTCACTATTAAAGGAGTATAGAAGAGATTGAACAGATTAAAAAATACTGAGAAAGATAGATGTGATGTTGTGCATTATAAACCAAAAATAGCACAGGCAGAAAAACTTAGAAGATATGCAGTTAAATATAAGGGAAAATTACAAAATAAACAATTTATTGATGACCCAAAAAACGTTTTATAGAGAATTGGGAAACAAGGAAAAAGAAATTGAAATACCATCAAAAAAGAAGAAATAGATACATTTTAGCGAAATATCTATGAAGATCCTGTGGAACATAACAAAGATGCTAAATGGGTAGAAGTAGAAGAAAGAATAAGTTCAAATGTAGAGGATATAAAATGGGATGAAGTAATGGTCAGGGAGATTGAAACAAAGTTAAGAAAAGCTCCCAACTGGCAAACCCCAGGCCCAGATGCAGTATTTAACTTCTAGTTAAAAGTATCAACATATTTACATGCAGATTTAGTTATGTTTAAGAACTATTTGTATGTGCACCCCAAACAGACACCAGCCTGGTTAACAACAGGAAAACAATGTTTCTACTTAACAGCAATCCTGCAAGCTATCCTAAAAATATAGACCTATAACTTGCCTTCTGGTGACCTATAAACTATATACTGGAACTGATGCTGACAGAGTTTATAGTCCTTTAGAAGAAAACTCAGTCATGGCAATAGAACTAAAGGGTAATAAAAGAAAGTCATACCGAACAAAAGATCATTTGTTGTTAAATAAAGTCATAATGGGGAACTATAAAAAGGAGAAGAATCCAATGATGGCATGGATAGACTACAAAAAAGCATTTGACAGTATCCCACATTCATGGATAAAAGAGTGCTTAAAAATGTGTAGGGTACACCCTACTCTGATCGATTACATTACAGTGACCATGAAACTGTGGCAAACCACTTTGATAAAAGACAAATTATTATTCCAGGGATAAAAATCCAAAGGAGGATATTCCAGGGTTACTCTTTGTCACCCCTGCTCTTTTGTCTTGCCCTTAGCCCATTAAGCTGTCTACTTAACAGATTAGGTCATGGCTACAATTTGGCTCCCAGAAAACAACAAAGTGTAAAGACTTCTCACTTTCTTTTTATGGACAATTTAAAACTGTATAGTTTATCAGATGAGGAACTGAAAGCACCACTGCAAGTGATTAAAACTTTTTCAGATGATATAAGAATGTCATTCGGTATTGATAAATGTGCAAAAGCGACCTTTAAAGCAGAAAAGCTGCAGCACCAAGAAAACATCAGCTAAAAGAACTTAAGCAAGAGGGAGTATATAAATATTTGGGAACTGATGAAAACTCAACAATAAAATATGAACAAATGTCAATAAAACTTAGGAATGTTATAGAAGTCTTAAGTTAATACTGAAAACAGCATTGACATCTAGGATCAAAGTCCAAGCTATAAATCAATTTTCTCTTCCTGTTCTAATGTGCAGTTTTGAAATGATTAACTCCCCCCCAAAAAAAGGTGTTGGCTAGGTTGGACAGGAAAACGAGAAGGATGTTTCATACTCATCAAATGATTTATAAAAATCAGCTCATACCAAGACTATAAGTTCCCCTTTCTGAAGGAGATATGGGCCTCCTCGAAATTGATTACATGTATAGATCTGCAATCATGGGACTGTATACATATCTGCTGACATCACAAGACCCAAATGTAGTGAAAGTTTTGAAACATGAGAAGAATAAGTCTAAGATGACTTCCTAGCTTAGCTTAGCAGAAGCATATCAGCATCAAGTGGAAATAGAAATGAAACCAGAAGTAGATAAAACTCAGGCAGCAACTGAATGTGCCAAAAAACAAACAAAAAAATAATATAAGGTGAAGGATCAGATGAGAAGGCAAGAAATGTGGAAAATGCATAAATATACTTGCAAGTATATAAAACTCTTGAAAAAAACTCATGTTGAACAGGACTGAATGCAGGAATGGTTAAGGAGAGGTGAATTTAAACAAAAAATGAAAGATTAATATTGGCTGCCCAAGATATTGAACTATGTACATGCTGGTTTACAAAGTCCATTGAACATGTCTGAGTAACAGACAAATGTAGTTTTTGTAAAACAGAATTGGAAACAGTCACACATCTTGTTGCTGGTTGTGATATATAAATGGCAGAAGGACTGCATACTGAAAGGCATAATAATGTGACACGACTGTCGGATTAGGGATTGTGCGTACATTATAATACTGAAGTAACTGAAAAACACTGGAAACATGAGCCACAAAGCATTATAGAAAATGGTGAGGTGTACATCACATGGGATTATCCATTACCAACAGTTCAAAAGATAGATGCGAGAAAACCAGATATACTAGTCCAGGAAAAGAAGACAAAAGTAGCCTTGATCATTGAAATTGCTACACTCAGTGACTACAGTGTCTTATGTACAGAGAGAAACAATCATAAAATACCAGGATTTTCAGGCAGAAACAAGAGCAATGTGGAAAAAGGATACACAGACAGTTGCAATATTAGTAGGAGCAACAGGTCTTATAAAAAAGAATTTACAATTGTCCTTAGATAATGTTACTGATACATGTAACTACATATGAATTGCCAAGAGCACTTCTGGCTAACATCAAAGAGTGAAACAATACTAATTTCATGAACTTTAATCGTACTTTGACTTAGGAATGGAGTCCATTTTCGTCATGGTATTAGAAACTCAAAAGACTTGGAGAAATTAAAAAATACAGGACAAAATATGAGGCAAAACCAGGGGTGTTCTACAAAATTCTGGACAGTTTATTTATTTATTTAATTATTGCTGTTTGTTTACCAGGTAAGCAGGCTGCTCTACTGACTCTTCAGGCACAAACCTGGATCAATAGCAATAAAGATCATTTATTTACTTACAATAAGACATTACATTCATGTGTATACTCTGGACATCTGAGAGGTATGCTGTACAGTCCATCCAGCCATCCATCCACAACCCCTTTTTTCGCATTTCTACACTTGGGGTCGGGGTGTCTCTTCAATAGTAACAATCATTTAGAGCCAATCTTCACACTGCTAGGTGGCAAGTGTTGCCTTGGTTTTTCTTTCATACTACACACACACACACACACACACACACACACACACACACACACTTAGGCATGCTCTACAAGTAAAGTTTAATTTTCATAAATTGGAGCATACTTGTATAACAGCCTGTTTTAGGCAATTTTTTTTTTGTAGAGGTATATTCCACAGAACTAGACTGACTTCCAGTGTACTAATCATTCTGCTGTATTTAATTCTTCATTAATTTTCTTGCAGTTGCTTTATGCTGTCCAGGATCACTGTGGGGTAGGCAGAGATTTCCTGATGATCGATGGGGGTATGCTACAAAACCAGTTTAGACTCATAGATATTCCAAGGTCAATGACTGGCCGTTCGTGCCCTGTCAGTACCCTCCCTCAAGCAGCTCCTCCTTTCTGTAGGAGAGCTATAACAGTACAATTTGTGGATATCTATCTAGTCACTAATTTATGTTATAAGTAAGATAGTGAATCATACTCCTGAACATGTAGGCTAAGGTTATTCCAATGTTTGGGGAGATGCTGCCTTATAAGCATGCCGCTCCACTCTGCTGTATTTATCTGCTGCTGAAGACTTAGGTCACTGATTCTACTATTGGTAGAGATATTGGACTTGTGGAAAAACAGAAGGTCCAGAACAACTGGGTTTATAATGGTGCAGTAATACAGATCTTCCCTTGAAAGTCCATAAGACAATGAATAAAGGTACAGAGTCTTCAACATATCTTGATAGCTTAAGGAATTTAAGTCTGTTGTCTTTTTGATTAAGAACCTTTGGGGTTTTGTTAATTGTTTGAGATGATTAAAGAGATACACAGCAAAGGGGGCATTGTACTCAGTAATTGCCCTGACCAGTGATGAGTAAAGGGAGTGATTACTTCTTTAGACTGTGATGATAGTCCCTTGGCAATTAGGTTGGCTAAATAAAAGGATTTCCTGACAATCATTGTCACATGATGGTCAAAAGAGAGGGAGCTATCAGCCCAAGTATCTAGGTCCCTGATAAAGTTTTTATTTTGTAGTGGTGTGTTGACTATACAGTATTATGGGGGGGTTGTCTACCAAAAATGATACTAGACTTTTTAGCATTTAGTACATTGAGGGTTTACTACACAGAAAGATAGAGTTCATCTAGTAGAGTTTGAGTGTCATAGGGTGACTTAACAACAACTTCCAGTTTGCAGTCATCTACAGACTTTGTTAGCCAGAAGTCTTGTCTCTCCAATTGGAGATCTGTGAAGTGAATACCCAAAAATAAGATGTCCCATCAGTGAGCCCTCAAGGACACCACTAGTCACTTTCATACTTACTGATGAGGCATTTATTATTTGCATTGGATGGGCTCTGACTTTCAGCCAGATTTCTATCCATCTTACCACATATGGGTCAATTTTTCAAGCAATTACCTTTTGCATGATGCCAACATGGGGAATGGTGTTGAAGGCCTTTGGCAGGTCAAAACACACCATGGACACTGCAGGGCCACCATCTACAACCTCTGTAATTCTTTGAAGACGTTTATCAGGATAAACAGACGGGCTCTTCGCTTCACAAAGCCAGACGGTTGGAGGTCAAGTCAAACCAGAGTCTTCATATCACAGTTTATGAGGATAGATATAAAACACCCCATGAGTTTGAGATGAGGCTTGTAAGGCTGCTAGGACTTTAACTACCCTGGTCAGTTGTAAGGCAACCCTTATGGAGGGGCATCACTGCAGTGTATTACTCATCAGGCACAAATCCCCTAGCCATCAAGCACAAAACCCCTAGCTAAACTTAAGTTAGAGGAGTGTGTCTTCAAGGGTATGTTTAACACTATTATGCAACCAGGTGTATGGTATGTAGTAGTAAATAAAGGTAAAATTAAAAGGATTGTTGTATAGCAAAAATCTGACATAACCAAGCATCTTGCATGCTATTATTATTTTTAATCTGGATGTTGAAGTGTTACAAAATGTTTTATGGACAGTAACAAACCTTTTTGATATGCTGTGTGATGTACTTAAATGGGTGAATCCCTGGCAGTACTGGATATTTTGACTCGACTGTTGGTGAAATGAAACTCTAGGAAAAGGACTCCATGCACCCCTCTCCCCACTGCATGCCCCCAGTGTAGCAGTTCTTTCCTCCCATCCTAACCTTGCTGCATCTTTCAGATTACTTTATCCAATCTTAGAATAGTGTCTGCTTTCTTGTCAAAAAAAAAAAAAAAAGGATAGTCACCTTCTTTGTATCTGTCTGATGTTAGATTGGGATAAACTTGAATGAATAAATGGTCACAGTCAAGTATTTCAAGTTGCTACTGTCACACATCATACAGCTTGCATCTTCACCCCCATCCCTAAATGACAACTACCTTCTGTGTATCCATCTGATAACCAGAATATAGTAACATATTTTAACTTTTTGATTTTAGATGCATATTCACAATATGCCCCTTACTCCTACCTCCGAAAATTAGCTACCTGCATGCACTAAAGTGTTTAACAGACTGAATAATGTGTTTAACAGCTTCCTACCACTCTTCTTTGGTAGCTGCATTCTGTGAGTCCACAGTAAGTGTGTTACCACAACCACAACACTTTTTTCCGACTTTTGAATATATGGCTACTAAGTCACATACCATGCAGGTGCCACATTAGCTTCATATGTACATTTCTATAAAATGTCTGTGCAGTCATTCCAAATGCAAGTCATATTTGAACTGTAGACATCTTGTGTCACAGATATGCTTCTATTATGAAATTAGACAGCTAAAACCTGCCCTTTTAGATCATTAAGTGCCCATTTGCCTTCAGTACCCCCAGCATTCAGCAGCTTCCTGCACCCCTGATGTATCAGGTTTACCTTTCAAATAGATTCCACTTCACTTGAATGAGGATAAAATCTTGTTTTTGTGTAACAGTAATCTGAGCTTTCAAAAACAGGGAGACGTTTTGCATCATACTACTTCTGATTGACTGGCACATCTCATTCTACTGTGTTTTAACATTTTCTTTCCTAAGTCTGATCCTGATGTTTTACACATTGTAGTGAGAAGCATTAAAATGTATGAACAGGATCCCCACTCTTCCACTGTGTTGTTCTAATAGCAATTTCAGAGAGCTGAATCAGTAGATTTCACTTTACCACACTCATGATGAGGAAAAAAGAAAAACAAGTGGAATTCTAAAGACACTTCAGCTGACCAGTCAGTAATGAGACTGACAGTAGTACACATAACTCAGGGTATTACAAGTGTGTCCTACCATGTTACACTGAAGATGAATGCAAAGCCAGTGAAAGTCTATGATAGCACAGTAGAGGGTGATAAAATTCAAAATCAACATAATCTAACGGGATCCCAAATAAGCAGATTGACCATCTAATATATGTACAACTGTAGACAGTTTAAGAGACACTGGTTCAATCATAAACACAATGCTCTCTCTTACTAAACCCAACAGGATCCCAAATAAGTAGATGGACCATCTTATATATGTACAACTGTAGACAGTTTAAGAGACACTGGTTCGATCATAAACACAATGCCCTCTCTTACTAAACCCAACGGGATCCCAAATAAGTAGATGGACCATCTTATATATGTACAACTGTAGACAGTTTAAGAGACACTGGTTCAATCATAAACACAATGCCTTCTCTTAATAAACCCTTCACAGCCGTATTTGCAGTTTTGATGACCAAAACTATGTACTTTAATACTTAATCATAATTTATTTATGTTTTTGTCTTTCTTTTGTTTTACTAATATTGACTATTGACAGTGTTTTTTAAACACCTTTATTGAATTATCACTTATGACATAGGCAAATTTACATTTATATGAAAGTAATCAAACTGTATTAACAAATTAACATTAACAAACATTATACCTCACATATGTCCCTATATATCATATAACCTAAGCAATATTGTATAAATTATTCAATTCCTACCCCTTTTTAGGAAGAAACATCTTTATTAAACCATCACTTGCGACCTAAGCAATCATACATTTATATAAATGAGAACAAACCACACCAACACAATCCTTGTTGCAAGCACTTTACATCACAAGCCATACTGACACACTCTCAGTTGCAAACATTATACATAATTTATAATCTACCCAATCATTTTCAGTCAAGCATTACATAGCTCATTTAAGTCCTGCCTTCTTACGTGTATCCTACCCAATCATTTTCAGTCAACCATTACACAGCTCATTTAAGTCCTGCCTTCTTACGTGTATCCTACCCAATCATTTTCAGTCAAACATTACATAGCTCATTTAAGTCCTGCCTTCTTACGTGTATCCTACCCAATCATTTTCAGTCAAACATTACATAGCTCATTTAAGTCCTGCCTTCTTACGTGTATCCTATTTTCATTCCTGTTTATTGACACTATTAATAGTTTTGTCAAAATCAAGCTTGACCTCTTAGCAAAATTATATTTCTGGTTTGTAACTATTGCTCTCCTTATATCTGCCTTTGGCTCAGGTTATAGCAGAAAAGGATTTTTGTATTAGCCCAGATAGCTAGAAAACAAATCAATAAAAGAAAGAAAGAAAGAAAGAAAGAAAGAAAGAAAGAAAGAAAGAAAGAAAGAAAGAAAAAGAAAGAAAGAAAGAATGAAAGACGACTAAAGAAGACAATCATTCAGTTTTGCAGGTACAAAACATCCATGTCACCAATGACTCATGTTAGACTTGTAACATGGACACTGATGGATCAGCAGGGGTGAAAGAAGGAGCAGTTGAGGATTGTCCTTCGAGGAGGTAGAGGTTCAAATTCATGTAATATTGGTCACACCAGTTCTGGGTGTGAATACCACACAATTTGTCTGTGTCTTGTTGGACCACATTTGAGGAGTTGGGAGTAAAGTGATCAGCATGTAAGTGAAAAAGAAAAAAAAAAATACTTTGTTGTGTCTACTTGAAGAATCATATCTCTGCTATCCCTGACCATCATGTATTAGATGGAAACCAAAAAGGAAGAGAAAGTGATATGTGACCATTATAACTGACAAAGCAGAAGGAAATACCGAAAGGATAAGCCAGCAATTACAATACAGCTTTAGATAGCATTACAAAACCATTATTAGTCAAAAAAGCTGTACCTTGTGAATAAAGACTCCCTGAATTTCTAAGTGTGACATTTCGACAAAGCTGCAGGCCTGTAATGGGAGGGAGAGTTGCACTCAGCAACATATACTTCTGTCAAGATAGTAGCTCATGCCCCTCAACTTCTTTGCTCAAGAAATCTGGACAAAGCCAAAATAATGAGGGGACAAAGGCCCCAAATTAGGGGCAGTTCTTAAGTATTACTCTAATTCACTAAAAAACAGCTTTGCATGAACTTGCATTTTCTGAACAATATGTACGATATTCTGATGTCTGGCATTAACTGACTGACTGTAGTCTACAGACATTTACCATAAAATCAGAAATTTTATAGGGGGACAGGACAAAAATATGAGGCAAAATCAGAGATTTTTTTTCTGTAAAACTAGGGACAGTTGAGAAGGATGCAGTCAGTGCAAAAGATATCCTTATTATGGATTTTCTTTAGACAGTGTTAACTCATGAAGTTATATGGTTTGTAAGTTGTGCAGCAATAATTTAGCCAGAAGGGTTAACAGTAGATCCAGAAATGCTGATGATATTAAGGAATATGAACACATCTTATATTTCTGTGTATGGAAAACTTACTATGTCATATAATCTAGAAAAAGGCAAGGTATTCATCATAAAATAGAGGCTATTTGAAAAGACAGAAACATAAAGAAGATAGTCAGACACTCTTCATAAGGGATGCCAGCAACAACCTGCTTACTACACTCCACAGGACATCAAAGGCAGATGGAAGGAGTATTTCCAGCAACTTCTGAATAAAGAAAACCCCACAGAAGCTGTACTGCCCCAGAAAAAGCATACAATGAGAGAAGAAGAGGACACCACCCTAGAAGTGGTATGAACAACACTAAGGAAAATTAAGTCAGGGAACGCAGCAGGCTGAGATGAGGTCACAGCAGATATGATAAAGATGCTGGGTGAGATAGGGGAGAAATGGCTCCTGAGGATACTCATAGCAGTGTGGAGAGAAAGGCATATCCCAGATGACTGGAGAATAAGCATACTCATGCCAGTGTACAAGAACAAAGGGGACATCCACAACTGTGGGCAGTACAGAAGAATCAAACTCCTGTCACATTGCATGAATGTTCTGGAGAGGGTGATTGATAAACAGAGTAGTAGAATGTAAGATGGGAGATGAGCAGTTTGGATTCAGATAAGGATGCAGCACAACTGATCTGATGGTTGCAGTGAGACAGATAGCTGAGAAGAAGCTAGAGATGAGGAAAAAGTCCAACTGGGCATTCCTAGAATAAGAGAAAGCATATGACAAGGTCCCAAGACAGCTGATTTGGGCAGTACTGTGGTGGTTTGAAGTCCCATAAACACTGGCAGAATTAGTGCAAGCTATGTACAAGGACCCAATGACTCAAGTAGAAACAGTGTTCGGTCTCACAGAAGGAATACCAGTGAGAGTGGGTGTGCACCAGGGTTCAGCTCTGAGCCTACTGTTCATACTGTAAATGGACTACATTAGCAAACAGGAAGAAGGGGACAGATCAACAAAGTTGCTGTATGCAGAAGATGTGCCATTATAGGTAGACTTTGAGCAAGAACTTCAGCAAAGGATAGTGGAATAGAATGCAAAACTGAAGGCACATGGAATGAAACTAAGCACAGATAAGACAGTGGCAATGGCAAGAAATTGGGAAAATCAGAAAAAGCTGGGAACTGAGATAGAAGGGAAGATTGTGGAACAGGTAAATAGATTCAAGTATCTGAAAGAGATGGTTGAGGAGAAGGGAAGAATGACCTAAGAGGTCAAAACTAGAATCAGAAGGGCTGCAGCCAGCTGGCAGAGAGTGTCAAGTGTAGTCTATGACAGAAGAATGCCAAAGAAGCTGAAAAGTAAGGTGTACAAGACAGTGGTGCAACCAGTACTACTGTATGGTACAGAAACCTGGGCAGTAAAGGCAGAGCAGATGAGGAAGCTAGAGGTGATGGAAATGAAGTGCCTGAGAAGGGTGGTAGGATGCACACTATCGGACAGACGAAGAAATGAGGACATAAGAGCAGAAGCCAAATTAGCTCCAGTTGCAGAAAAGATCAAAGAGAATAAATTATGATGGTTCAGACACGTGCAGAGAAGCAGAAGACAATCTGGTGAAGAAGATTTGGACAGACAGGAAGAAGGTAATTAGAAACAAGGTTGTCCGGCAAAGAGGTTGATGGATTGTGTGAAAGAAGATCTGCGAAAGTCAGGCATGAGTCTTGAAGAAGGTAGGAGTTTGACACTGAATCGAGTGAGATGGTGACAGTTAACACGATACCCCGACCCCATGTAGAGAATGGGAAAACTGGAGCTGATGATGATGATGATGATTACTTGGAAAGATCATTATGAAATTGGTACAAAGCTAGAAGATGATGGCATTGAGAATTATGATGATGATTATGATGATGACTTGGAAAGATCATTATGAAATTGGTACAAAGCAAGAAGATGATGGCATTGAGAATTATGATGATGATGATGATGATGATGATGATGACTTGGAAAGATCATTATGAAATTGGTACAAAGCTAGAAGATGATGGCATTGAGAATTATGATGATGATGATGATGATGATGGTGTATCCTTCCTAGAGACACAGTACAAATTCAGTTTGGCCCTTCCAGTAGATTAGTCCAGTTTTACAAAGCATGTAACTACATAACTTATCTGCTGCTGTGATACTGTGAAGAAAGCCAGGCACACTACAGCACAAATGTCTCCCTTTCAGCAGTGCTCAAATGAATGAATGAATACGGAGGCTGAAAGAAGTTAGAACTATAAGTTAATTAAGGTTAAGACAAAACTGCTAAACCCATAACTAAAGTATTGGCAACTGAGTTGATGCCCTTTTCATTCTTAGCCTGTACTTTAAAGTATCAGTGAATGCCAGTGTTAAAAGTAAAACTTATCTATGAGTGCTGTCTTCCCAGACCACTGAGGAATTAATAAGACTGCATCTGAAGCCGTGACGTGTGCAGTGACACAAATGTGCACGTCACTAGTGATATGTGGACTAATATGTGGCCATCTCTGGCTGCTGGGTTACCTTTTTTGCCTCCTGATTATCTCTTCTCATTATTCTCATCTGAGTCACTCTGAACCTCTGTTGATAATGCTGCTTACAGCACAAACAGACAGAACTTGGCCAGCGTTTGTAAGCAGGCAGCAATGTGCACTATAAATTAGGAAAAAAAACATGATTTGGAATATTTTTTAACATTTTTTTAGGTTTACTGACTTGTTAAGGTTTAAATACCCACAAGGAAAAACATACAATTTCTGCTAGGACTACAGATACTGTGGAAGTCCCACATCTTTGGATCACAACCTGTGCATTATACTTTGTACAATCTTTTAAGTTGATGATGAAGAACTTCATCAGTGGGTGCAAAATTGGCAAAACCTTGGTTACGGCTGCCTGCACATACTGTACCCACTTTAGCTATTCTGTGGAAACCAGAAACTCACTGTGACAAGTCCAACTTCTTTGCAACAAATAATCCAGGAAGCTCCCACCAGGTAGGTTTGTGTATACTATTATAATGAGCTTGCTGTTAGAGGAACATAAGGAGGCTGTCCAACATTTGCTATAACATGACTGAGTAGCTAGCATCTGGTGGAGAATTTGACTGCTATTTTGAAGACTTTGGTGCAGGGTACGTGAGTGGTGAGCTGTCATACAGCTAGGCTAAGACACACCTTAACACTGTTCATCATCAGCAAAATGTTATTTTAGTAATTTAAAACATATTTACTGGGTAGCTGGATTGATCGAAATGAATCAATCTGTCAATATACAGTATAATGTAAGTAAAATATGAAATAAATTATAAGTAGAATGCAGATGGGAGTACAGTACAACAGCTGTCAGAGAGTTACTGATAGATTATAGAACAGCTACAAAATATAGTGGGAATGTTGTCATTTTCAAGTCTGCACGATAACACGAGTCAGATAAATGACAGATTTTAAGCTTTTGTTTAAGTCTATGTAGGGAGCATCTGTAGAGAATATGCTCTAGCTATTTCTTGGGATAATAATAGCTATTTGGCATTAATACCCTTTAATATCATTCACAGAGCACGAGTAAGAGAACATTCTTCAGTCACCAGCAAAACATGAACATGCAAGAACAAAGGGCTGCATTTATGAGGTGAGACAATAGCAAATCAGTCAGGTCATTGGTAAATAATCCATAAAGCACAGCAGTGCAGCATACAAACTCTGACAGATTTCTGTCGATTTCTGCTGCAACCACCATCACCATCACCACTGTCAGCAGTAGTCCAAGGTAATACAGGCGATGACAATGAGGAGAAAGAGTTATGAATTAGGTAACAAGTTGTGTGAGAAGTCATTGCTTAATACTAAGGACATAGACAACAAAGAATCGGACTGAAGAAACAGAATGCAGAAAAAAATGAATAACGAGGGTGTTTTGGAGGAATCAGTAGATCAAAGGGTTAAAATTAGTTATAAGGTGAGCAGGTTATGATTGTTTACCAGAGTATGATGTTTTTTTCCAAGCACTGGAATTTTTAAAAGTGAGGATGCAAAGGTGGCATGCATAAAGAGAAGTTGGGAAAGCACTGATCCTTGCATATTCAATGCCTTAGTGTTCATCATGAGGTATAAGTAGCAGGAATCCTATTACTCTGTTCTGAACTGTATGTAAATTAAAAAAAAATGTTTGCAACAGAGACCATAGCAATAAGCAGATCACTGCATATGTTAGGTATGTGAGTGTTTCAACTTTAAGAATACTAGAAACTCTGGGTTGTCAGTCATTTAATCAGTGCTGGGACTTCAGTTTGGAATAAAAGCCTATGATGGAAGCATCTGTTCCATGTCCCTGTCTGCTGTTCTGAACTGTTACCTGTTCATAGGTAAGTACTAGGTTAGCTGCCCCTTTGGGCCATTTTAAGCATAGACAATTTCCTTTCCAAAGGTGAGAATCACAATGTGTACCTTATGTCTGTGAGGTAAACACCTTAACCATTATGTCATCCTCTTGTTTCTTCAGCCTTGTCCTATTCTGCAGCTAATATTTATACTGTTATGTCTCATGGGCCAACAGTACAACTAAACAAGAGCTGGATGAGTGAGACATCTTTTGAATTTATTTGACCACCTGTCTTGTTTTTTCCCCCTTTATTTCAACTGAAAACACCTAAAATAATTTATTTAAACCATACAATCCTTCCAAATGTTTTCACTTGCACACATTTCATTGATTTGTACTCAGCTAGATCACCAGAGTAACTTTTCATACATTTCATCCCTTTCTGGTTTAAAATGGTGACCCTACACCCAACAACATCTCAGAAGTTGCAGAGAAACCTCTTTAAAAACTGGAAGTCATGGATTGAATGTGTTGAGGTACCTCTCACTGAAAATGGGCCTAGAGAGAAACCAGCATGAATCCAACTCTCCATTCTCTATGTTGCAGGAAATTATGCCATTAAGGTATTCAAAACATTTCCTTTCAAATATGAGGAAAAATATATTTCCAGAGTTTTGTGCAGCTGAATACAAGACCCTTAAAACAGTGTGTTTCTGGAAAGCCTGCAATGTACACAGTTTTTGGACAGCTGTATTGGAGACCCGAGTATGTTATATTTTAACTTGATTTACACTTATGTGTGAGCACTTCACAAGAAATAGAACCAAGAATTATGTACATTAAGAAATGTTATGGAAAGTTAACTTTAAGAAATAGCCGTGTGATATAAACACCTCATGGAGGCTAGAAACTCACCTGAAGGTTCATTGTTGTTTACTGAGTAGTCTGACTGGCACCCAGTTATTGCAATAAATCAAAGGTGTAGAAATACATGTTCAGAAATGAAGAAATATATTTGTTTTTAAGAGTGTATGTGTTTGGAACTTCAGCTGTATAATCGGCAGTTATATAAAAATGTTGCAGCTGCAAGCATTAGGAATTATATCATTGCAAAACAAATCTGACAAAAATTACAAATATTTGACTTATTCCTCCCTGTGAATGGAATCGCTAAGACGTTTGGAAAGGCAGTTTGTCACACTTCTGTATGTTACATAGAAAGAAGCTTTGCATGTAATTAACACTTCTTCAAGTGAAGAGAAAGGACAAAATGACAGCAGTTGTAGTGAAGGTTGGGAATAGTGAGTCTAGAAAGGCTTAATGGGTATCCACCCTATTTTGTTATAAAAGCACAAGGACCTCAGTGACCTCGATGCTTGTCTTACTTAGGTATAAAAACTGAGAAAGAGTATACATTTGATGAGTTGTGTGATTCATTAATGTGAGACATAATAGCTTGTGGCATGAAATATAAGAAATTATAAAAGGCAGGCTATTAGCAAAACAGTCCTGGCCTTATCTAAGGTTGTGGATTTATATAGAGCAAGTAAAATGTAAATATGCAATTAAAATAATTAAATGAGGAAATTAAGCAAACAAGATAGTATGCGAGTCAAATAATAAAGCAAAAATGAGAAACAAAATGAGAATGTCTTGCTTTACCATTAAACATGAAAAAGAGATAAAAGAGCGGCTTGAGGTACACAGACTAATATTCAGGCCTCGCACACTGCTGGAGGAAGGCAATGCACATCTCTAGCCGCAGATATGGAGATGTTTTCCAGTGTCTGTGTCATGTTAGTTGATGATATGTCATCACTGGTGGTGGACAGAAGGGATAACAGATACAATCCTATGCTCACACCTATGAGCATTAACATTTGTGGCCAAGCTGTCAGTGGTAGCTTGCATGTAGTAGCAACTGCTCATGTGGTAGTGAACTCTTATTTACCATGGACAGCCTGCATATACATGCAAGACTAACCACATTTTACACAGGACTGAAGGTGATCTGAACATTCTCTTGATGTCAAACAGTGGTACCATCAAGGGAAGTATGTGTTTTGCACTGACTATCCACGAATAAAGCAGGGAATAATACATACTATATGTGCATTTTCACATATATTCTTATATGGCACTGAGCCTTATAGGTTCATAGGTTCATAGGTATGTACTAGGCTAATGGCCCTGGAGCCTTTACAAGCCTAGCCGATAGGATAACCCTGGCATCATGCCAACCGACCTTAGTTCCCAGTGTCTCTGTTGAGAAGAGCAACATTCAGTTGCTACCTGGTTTCTATCTACTTCTGATTTTCATTGGATCCTTCACCTTATTCTTTCTTTTATTTTTTGGCACATTCAATTGCTGCCTGATTTTTATCTGCTTCTGGTTTGATTTCCATTCACACTTGATGCTGATATGCTTCTGTTAGACTAAGCAGGGAAGTCATCTTGGATTTGTTCTCCTCATGTTTCAAAACTTTCACTACATTTGGCTCCTGTGAGTTCAGCAGATATGTATGCAGTCCCATGACTGCAGATCTATACATGTAATCAAATTCAAGGAGGCCCATACCTCTTTTGGAATGCATAATTAATTATCTTGGTATACAGTGATTTTTATAAATCATTTGATGTGTGTGAAGCATCCTTCTTGTTTTCCTGTCTAATCTATCCAACACCTTTTGGGGACAGTCAGTCACTCCAAAACTGTAAATTAAAACAAGAAGAGCAAATTGGTTTATAGCTTGAAATTTGTTCCTAGATGTCAATGCTATTTTCAGGATTAATTTAAGTCTTATAAAATATTCCTTACTGAGTTTTATTCACATTTGTTCATCAATTCACAAATATTTAATGTAAATAAATAAATAAAAATAAAAAATAAATAAATGTATATACTCCCACTTGTTCAAGTTCTTTTATATCACATTTTGCCCCAAAGTGATTTTTTTTCTTGGTGCTACAGCTTTCCTGCTTTAAAGGCTGCTTTTGCACAGTTATCAAGATGAAATGACATTCTTATACCATCTGAAAAAGTTTTGACTACTTGCAGTTATGTTTTCAATTCCTAATCAGATGAACTAGAAACAAAGAGAAGATGAGAAGTCTCTACAGTTTGTTGCTTTTTGGGAACTAAATTATAGCCATGACCTAATCTGTTAAGCAGACAGCTTAGTGGGTTAAAGGCAAGGCAAAAGAGCAGTGGTGACAGAGGGTCACCCTAGAATATCCCCCTAGCCATGTGATGGTGATTGTGTCTGTTGTCAGTCCTAATGGGTGCATTGGATCCATACAGACATATCATGCATGAACTCCACTGGGTAATGATACAGAACTGTTGCTGTTAGATCATCAGCTCCATGCCACAGATGTCCATTGTAGCAAGCAGTTTGCTACGGTTTATGTCACATGTAGAGCACTGAATTGTTTGAGTTCAGAAGCAAATGCAAATATAAAAAAAACCCCTCTTTTTTACTTTTAAAGTGCAGTAGTTTGCTTGTGCAAGGATGTAAAGTAGGGCATCTGTACTCCAGGATACTTTCCTGATTCAATACTTGGATGAACCAATCAGGGGTGAACATACATAAGACATTGTACTGATGGACACTAAACTGATAAAAAACCTAAGCGGCAATGACTCCTGTTAGGGAGCAGTCAGTCTAAAATCTGTCTTTAAAAATAACAAACCATTCCAAGAAAAATCAACTTAAATCATTATAAAATTACAATAAGAAAGAAAAACTATAATGATATAACCACTCCAATTTCATTGTAAAAAACATAGTAAGCACTTTCATCCATAATGCGGGGACTTCATCAAACAGTGAATATAACCAAAAGTAAAGTTCACCATATCATTCAAGCCTGGTTTCATACAGACACTTCATTTCACCTGCCAGACATATTCACGTCAATTCAGAAGTTCCTTGTTGCTTCTTTGCCATAAGAGTAACTATATTTGTAAATCACTGCAAATTTATATCCCAAAGTGTATACATACAAGGCAATAATAGTTTCCATCCTCCTGATAGCATCGTATCGAGAGTTTTTTTTCGGGAAATTCTACGAATGTAAAAATCCTGACAGCATGTACAGCAAGCAGCATGCACTATACTGTAGGAGTCACATGTAAAAAAAAAATCTTGGTGTTCTATATCTTTTGTTATTCAACAAATTATCATTCACTTTGATCATTAAAAATAACATTGGTTATAACTTTTTTTTAATCTGTCTCTCCAGGAGCAGTGTGGCGGTTTTGGTGGTGGCAAAAAATGCTATAATTAATATCTGGACCATTTTTGTTTTATTGCATGCAGTTTTGTTACTGCTACTTACAGTGTACCCATAATGCCTGTTGGTGCTAACATTGAGTGTGGTGTACTGGCTATTAGTTTTAGAGTCTGTTCTTTTATTGTTTCTGGTCCCCTAGGAGATGGCTGGGGCATGTAGTGGTGTAAGCGAAACAGGGATCTTCCTTTGCTGTGGTTTGATGTGTAGGTGTAGTTTAATACATTAATACGTAGTGATTAGTGTATCACCTTGTTAAAAAAATGGAAAATAAAATAAAATGAAACATTATAACCAGCAGTGAAATGCTACAGGAATACATTTTCACTTATAGCTTCCAGCCATCTTCCCATAGCTGTATGACCATGGAGTTATATTCATATAAGGAAATCTGGGTGTCAAAGTCCTCTGCATGGAGGTGCAAGGCAAAAGGCTTGTGCTCCTATAAAAGTACAGGTTTCTTTTTTGTTTTAGTTTGATCTCTTCCTGACACTGTACAGTCTTCAGGCTGCTGACCTTACTTCCATGCCCAGCCAACTCGTGGATCTCTCACTTAATCCTTCTGGGTACCACATCACATTTAAAAACAAAAACAAACAAACAAACAAAACAAACAGTTCAAGGAACCATGCAAAAATAGTTTATTCATGTTTCTTCACTGTTTGGTCCTCTAACTCCTTGGGAAGTCGTCCTCATGGTAACTCCTTTAGAGTCCCAGGGAGTAGGAAATCTTGCAGTAGGTTGCATACATTGAGTTGGGGGGGTCATCACCTTTAGGGTGCCAGTCAAAGTCCCTACCTTAGGGAGTGGCTAGTGGAATGATGTCAGAGACATCATCATTATCCCCCTGTAATCTAGGTTGTTGACCTCAGAGGATCCTGGTTTTCACAGGGCATTACATAAGCATAGAGCTTCCTGAATCTCTTACCCTTAGATAGGAGAGCTAGTTGCCAGCTGCTTCATCATATCCTCCCTGAACTTGGGTGTGCAGTGGTGCAGATGGATGTTATGCCTTTATCCCATTGGGCCAGTGCTTTTTTTTCCCTGTATGCTGAACTTTGTGGGAGTTTGCTGTAATGGTCAATGTTAGTGAACAGAAATGTTGTGACCTTAGAGTTTTCACATAAGTCCTATAAATACAGATTACCATTCTAAACAACTATGTTCCCAATTGGTCATTATGATCCAGTGACCAAGAACCCCTCTCTGTACACAAGCCTATCAAATCTGCTGTGCATGGTCTGTACTTGTAATATATTGCTAAGGCCTGGAACTCCTTACTTGTATTTATCAGATCAATACTCTCCCTCTAGTCCTTTAAAACCATAATGAAAGACTTTCTAGCCAAAATGTAGCTGATTTATTGTTCAGTCCCAGAATACATTATATCCCTAAATATGAACAAGTACCTATCCATACCTTACACCTCCTTACCTCCCTCTCTTCACTCATTTCTTAACTTCAATCAGACTACCTCCTGACTCTTTATCTAAATATGCCATAACCCTGATTTTTTCTCTCACTTCATATCACAGTTTCTGTTTGTATTATACTAAATTTCCTTTAATTTCTCTATAAACTGTGTAAAATTTCTCTAAATATGAAATCATTGTTATATAAGACAACACAATCAGTGCTCAGAACCACTCTCTTAATATCCCCAGAAAAAGTAGTGATCTACTCATAATAAACTTAAACATAAGAAGCATTTTAAACAAAATACAGGAACTTCATGCAAGTCTATCTCTATATTATCCTGACATAGTCCTTCTGACAGAAACATGGCTCAAACCAGATGTCCCTGATAATGAAATTCTTCCCACTGGCTATAACATTCTCAGGCAAGATAGGAAAACAAAAAGGGGTGGTAGTATTGCCCTGCTCTTCAAAAAACATCTTACATTAGAGAGGGTTAACCTTAACCCCCCCTAATATCTCCAACTTAGAAATGCTCTTGGGTAAAAGAAAACTCAACCAAAATAAAAATATCAGCATCATAGGTATCTATATTCCTCCTGGCAACAACACAGACAAACTTGAAACCATCCTACAATGGTCCTCCAGTAACCTCCCACAAGAGACCATTATACTAGGGGACTTTAATATTAACTGGTACTCCTGCAACCCTGACCACCCTACCATCCATATCAACCTCCACAGCTTTACCCAATAAATTCAGACCACAACAAGGTTTGATAAAACTACTAAAAAGGAAACTATCCTTGACTGGATTCTCACCAACTACTCCACACTTTTCTATAGTTCTGGTACCCTCCCTGATTCACTCAGTGACCACCTCCCAACATACAGTATACTCATCAGGCAAATCCTACAAAAAAAAACATCCACTTACCAAATTCACAACACCAAAAATTTCAGGCCTCAAGTTTTCATAACATCTCTTAAGCTCTGCAACTGGAAACCCCTCAAAACTTTATCCTTGGACAGTGCAGTCAACTACTTTAACACTGCATTTTTAAATATCTTAAATAACATGGCCTCTATCAGGACAATACGAGCAAAATCTAATTACTCTACTTGGCTCACTAAACAGACAAAATCACTCCTAAAAGAAAAGGATAAAGCATGGCACGAATGGATCCACAAATAATCAATAGTTACTTACCAGACATATCTGCAGCTAAGAAACAGAGCCAAAACCCAAATAAGACTTGATAAGAAAAATTACTATACTAGCTTACAAGCTAAATACCAAAATAATCCTCAAACATTCTGGACCACGTTAAATAAAATACTACAACCAGGTCAGACTAAGACCCCTCAACCAACAGCAAGTAATCCCCTAGAATGTATTGCTACCTAGTTTAATAAATACTTCATTGACTCCATCAAAATCCTTACTAACCAAAACTCCCCATCACTGCTCATCAACCTAACCTCTCTATTGGATAATAACAACACATTCTCCTTAAAACCAGTCCCAGCACACAACATACACAAATACTTGCTCAGGCTAAAACCCACAACCCTGGCAGCTGACAACCTACCCTCAACATACTTAAAATTAGCAGCTGAAGCCATCTCCTATCCAGTTTCCCTACTAATTAACCATTCCATATCCGAGCAATGCATCCCCACTCTCTGGAAAATTGCTCACATCATACCCTACACAAAGGAGGTCCCTCCACCGACTTCTCTAACTATTGGCCCATAGCAATCCTATCCCCTCTATCAAAAATCCTTGAAAGGTGTGTTCACACCCAAATACTTAACCATCTCCTAGACAATAAATTACTTACAAATACTCAGCATGGCTTTCGCCCCTACCATAGTACTACCATAGCCCTTATTAGCTTCACTAACACCATCAGTCAACTTAGAAATAAAGGTGAGCTAGTATCAGCAATCTTTTTAGACTTATCAAAAGCCTTCGATACAGTGTCTCATAACAAACCGCTGACTGCCTTGTCCAAACTGAACCTAAGCTACTCCTCTCTAGCCTCGCTTCAGAACTACCTCATAGATCAGCAACAAGCAATACGGTGGAACAAAGCTCTTTCTCCCTTACTACCAGTGACTGTGGGCATGCTTCAAGGGTCTATTTTCAGTCCCCTCCTTTTTAACCTGTTTACAAATAATCTCCATAATGCTACAACTCTAGCCACCCTTATACAGTATGCAGACGACTCCACTGTCATATGACATAGCCACCACTGCACCTCACTTACTGAACTAGGCTGGCTAGAACTCCCTCACCTCCTTCAATGGTACCAACTCTCACTCACCCACAAACTACTAAATCATCCTCTAAAAGTCCCCTTCCTCCAAAATCTACTCAAGTCCTATCATACCACCAGACCACTACGCTCCAGCAACAAAAATTCATTACAGGTGACTAGAACCAGGAACTCTGCTGGAGAAGCTCTCTTCTCCTACTCCATAGCAAAATTATGGAATACCCTTCCTCACACTATAACTTCTGTGTCATCATGCACTAACTTCAAAGCTGCTCTAAAATCTCATCTAAAAGAGCACTGGGCATACCCCTGTAACAAACCTCTCTAACATCTCTACCCCAAACTATCTAATCCCTTTCTTCCACCCCTCTAACTACCTCGGATTGCAGCCAAATACATAGCTTGTAAATCTATATCTCAGCTGTAATCTTAGCCACTGTTATTCAAGGGTAATAGCTGCTCAGCTATTAAAATACTTGCTAATCTTTATGGCACTAATGATATAAGTGTTGTACCATTTAACTAAATACTTAATTTCATTTTGAACTATAACTGTCAACTACTACTGTTAAACAAAACCTACCTATACTTCTTGTAACTTGTAATTAATTGTTGTTTTTAATTGTTGTTTTTATTGTGGAGCTTTTCTCCCCGGGCCTCTGCTGAAAAAGTACGTGTGTCCAGTCGGATTTTCCTGGTCAACAAATGTAAATAAATAATAATAAATAAATAAATAAAATAATATGTTCTGCCTCAGCTCTACCTGAACTACAGAACTTAACCCAAACATCCTTCAATGCTATTGAATCATGGCTGGCAGATGCCCAATTAATCTTGAACCCAAATAAAACTAAACTCATGCTCTTCCACTCCACTAAATTCAAAACCCAATCCACTTCCTTCAACATCACATCCAGTAATAAGACTTTGATTGAACCAGTACCATCCACCCAACTTCTCAGTGTTGTTATTGATCAAAATCTGAAGTTCGACTTACACATCGCCCAGACTGTAAAAAAGTACACAAGAAAATAGGTACCTTATACAGATGCAAAAACTACCTAACCACAAACTCCAGAATAACCACAGTCAGAACTCATCTTCTGTCAACTTTACTATACGCCTCACCCATCCTTACCAACCTCTCCAAATCAGAGCTAAGCAAGCTAGATGCCTGCTATAATAAGATAGCTAAATTTGCCACTAGCTGTCCTCCTAGAACCCATCATTGTAAGGCCCTAAGGCAACTATCTTGGTTAGAACTACCCCACCAACTCATTCTCACGCAACTCTCTACTTCCCACCAAATGTACTATAAACCTGATAAAACACCAGCTCTACAAGGCCTCCTCAATCCCCATATAAGTACCCATCCACTAAGATCCACTAATAAAGCTGTAATTGAAGTAACCAGGAGTAAAAATAGCTCCGGTGACTCTCTATACTCCTACTACATTGCTAACCTGTGGAATGCCTTACCGCTTGAAATTAGAACTATAACTAGCTTAAAAAACTTCAAGCATCACATTAAAGCCCACCTCACCAACTCCTGGACTTGTACATGTACAGGGCATGGGTAGCCCAAACCATGGAACTAGCTGATTTTAAAATTTTAATTGCATATATAATGAGCACTGAATTTAAATCATGTGACTACCTTATGTTGTTTTTTTTTCTTTCTCACTGTTAATATCTATCAGATTTTAAGTCTTCAGTTTGTTATGCTACCTGTATATAAGACTAAGTATCGTAATTGCACTCTTATTGCATACAATGTTATTACCTGCTACTACTTTAAGAACTGTCTTCTAGAAACATTATTATAAAGATTATTGGTCTTGTCTCCCACTTGACCAATTTATTCTGTTCTAGTCTTTTTACCGTTATAAATGTCTGTTACTATTTTTTTCTTTATTGTATTATGCAATTTTCTTTCTACTAACAAAATAGTTTACTAACAATAGAGCTTTTCTCCCCGGGCATCCGCTGAAAAAGGGTTTTATGCCCAGTCAGACTCTCCCAGTAAACAAATGTAAAATAAAAATAAAAAAATAAAAATAAAATCTACTCTTAACCAATGTTTTCACAGTATGTCTAATTTGGTATAAGATGTTTATGTATTATTCCTGAAGACTGCAAAATTATTTTTAAAATGTTTTTGTGATACTTTGGAGCTTTTCTCCCTGGGCCTTCACTGAAAATGGGCACCTAAGCAGTCAAACTTTCCTGGTAATGGAACAGCAATAAATAAATAAATAAGATCTACATCACAAGCTGTACTGAAGGATGATGTCATGTTAAACCATTGAGGATGATGTCATGTTAAACCACTGCATCTTGTTGTTACACTCAGATAGTGACAAAATGCTGTAAATCAGTGCCTAGTAGGATATTTCTGTGTAATCATGCTGTTTAAAATGTTTATTGCATTAATAAAGCTTCAAAATGCATATTTTAAAAATTAAAATAAATATCCAGCCACAGTAATCCCAGCCAGAACATTCTCCAGCACTCTCACACAGCCCCTAACTACATAATTTAACAAACTGAGGTGTGTTACCACTCCTCGTATTCTCGTCAATATCTGGATATTTACTTTAAAAATGCACATTGGATATGACTCGTAACATTAACCTCAATGCCATGTGCCTTGTAAAAATACTAAAGTAAAACACTGACATGCCATATTTTGTAAGGTAGATATCTGCGAACATTAAATTGATGTCATGTTTCTGGATCAGGCTCTATCAGTGTTCCTGGTGAGCATATGGTGTCAGTCACTGTGACCAAGCACAAACGTATGTAAAATTCTAGAAATATCTGAGAAACATCCTGGACTCTCAGCACTAAACCTAAGGAGCAGTTATAGATAGTAGATAGCATTCTAAGAGCACAGCTCATAAAGATATCTGTTAGCACATAAGTGGAAATTCAATAAAGAATATTAAAAAGGCATATTCAAGAGTTGATTGTGACCTTTGTCTTCAGCTTCCTGCCTCAGCCCTGTTCTACAGCCAACATCTAGTTCACATTGTACAGCGCTAGATTATCTGGTTTTCTACTTGTGTTCTTAACTAGTGCATACTTCACTGATAAATTTAAAAAAGCATATTATAGTTTAGTTTGTGCATTAACATATTTTAGCATTTCAAAAGGTCTTGTGTGATTAGCTGTTCATTGACACCTGCAATTATCTGGCAATTCAGCACAAAAGAAGTCACACAAAATGCTTTTATTGTCATTCCATTCTTATGCATGTTAGGTTGTTTCCAGGCTGTGATTAAGGGTCAATAGCTATTCATTCTTTAGTGGCTAGTTTTTTGAATGCTTATGAAAACCTATGCAAGTAATTTCCTTGGTTTTTCAGGCTAGCAGGTATAAAGCCCAGTAGGTGGTATGTTTTTATGCTAACATGATTGTTACCATTTCCTCTCACTTCCAGGTCTTCTGATGTAAGCCTGATAAATATGACATTCCATACAGCCGTCTTCTACTTAATCCAGATTTTAGAAGACCCCAGATGTCATTTGCACATTTATTTATTACATGTGTCATTCATATACTTTCTCTGAGACAGTGGTCCTTTTATGAACAGTACCAAGGGAAACACAAGCAACTTAATACAAGCTGAAGCAGAATCAAAAACTTGAAAAATATAAAGTCATCAGTAAACAACGTATGCTAAATAGTGATCGTTAACAGCCCCAGGAGAAATAACTGGAATTACCTTGACATAAGAAGCCTACACAGACTGCAAAGATATATTAATGTAACAACACAGAGGAGTGCAGTAAAGATGGGAGGGGTTAATGGCCACAGAGCAGAACTGGAAAGGGGAACATATTCAGCAGATAGCACTAACATACTTTTTCAAAGACTAGGGGTGGTAACAAAGCAGCCTGATGCCACTAGTTTCAAAAGTAAGTTTTAGCAATAATGCATCTAAACATACATCAGTGTTTACCATAATTACCAGTAGAATACTTTACTGGAGTACATTAATTCAATATGAAAACCATCATACCTACCTACTACAACAACATTGGTTCATCTGAGTACATTAAGTAAATAGTCTACAGTTAATTGGGGGTCAATAGAAATGAGTTGACTGTCACAAGCTGCAACACCTGATAATGAATGCAATATTTACACTACTTGATCTCCTAGACCACCGTTGTTAAAACTATGCCTCAGTAAGCCCAAAGGCACTCAGAAAAACAACATCTCACACCACACATAGGATAGGGACTTACTAGACTATTGGCCCTGAGGCCCTTACAGGCTTAGCCAAGAATTTAGCCCATGTTCCGACAAGTCAGCACCTGATGCCACTGTCCAGCAGGAACACAGGTGGAATCCCAGGGGTATTTTTTCTGTTCCCCATCCAGTTATCAAAGTTGCAATTAAAAAGGGTTAATGAGATACTCTGCTTGACGTGGAGAATGAGTCTATTCCATAGAAGGGGGAGTCTCTGGGACACAGATCTCTCCCGCCAACAAGTTCTACTGATGTCACAAACCACGTTGAGGTTGTGTGTGTGGGTTAATCGAGTGGAACTTGATTTGTGGATGTGCAGCAGTCCCATCAAGGCAGGGTCTGAGAATGCTTTGTATGCCAGGCAGAGGTCACCTTTGAGGAGTCTGTATGAGACTGAATAGAAGGACTGGGCTTTTAGCCTATCTGTGTAGGGTAGATATTTGAAGATGTGGATTCTCTTGGTGAGGAACCTCTGTGGTCTCTCTAGCTGCTGCATGTGCTTTGTGAGGTACATGCCAAAAGGGGCAGTGTACTCAATAATGGGTCTTACAAGGGAAAAATACAGGGATTTAATGACCTCCTTGTCTCTGGATGAGATACCCTTACTAATGATGTAGGCCATGTAGAAAGCTTTCTGTACAATGAATGCAATATGGTGGTCAAAAGTCAGTTTGCTATTAACTTGGGTGCCCAAGTCCCTCACAACTGACTGTGTGCTTAGGACCTTGTTGTTAATGTGATAATTTGTGGGGATGTCACTCTGCACAAAGGGGATGATGATGCATTTTTTGACATTCAATTTGAGGCCATGTTTCTGACACCAGTCATTTCTTTGGGTAAGACCCTCTTGGAGGATGTCCACGTCATTAGGGGAATTGATGACAGCGCCCAGCTTGCAGTTATCTGCAAACTTGGTCAGCCACAGTCCAGTGGTTTTGGTTTGCACCTCAGAAAAGTACATCCCAAACAACAGAGGCCCCAAGACCTATGACTGGGGTACATTGCTTATTACGGGTCTACTGTTTGAGGTGGCTTCCCCTGTTTGACTAGGTGGGTTCTATCAGTGAGTCAGTTTGCTACCCATCTGGTAACATATGGAGTGATGCCTAGTTGAGAGAGTTTATCTATTATACCTGAATGGGGAATAGTACCAAAGGCTTTGGCCAGATCAAGGTAGGTGGTGTGCACTATCTTCCCCTCTCCCATGGCTTTGGTGACTGTCTCAAAGAAGTTGACCAAATTTAACAGGCATGACCTCCACTTGAGGAAACCAAACTGTGTGGGATTGAATGTTTGGAGGTTGCCAATGTCCTTGTTAATGAGGTCCATGGTAATCCTTTCCATGGCCTTGCAGATCAGGCTAGTTAGGCTGATGGATCTGTAATTTCCTGGATCTGTAGATGCTCCACCTTTGTGCAAATGGATGAAAGTGTCTGTCCTCCACTTGGCTGCGGTACTCAGGCTTTGGTTGAACAGGGTGCGTAATGGTGCTGCAAGTTCCTGCCTGAGTTCATGTAGGATGCAGCCTGGGATGTTATCGGCTCCCATGGAGGCTATATTTTTTGCCTTTGAAAGGGCAGTGATGACTTGCTTCATAGAGATAAGGGGAGGGGGGCAGGTGCTGGGGATGTCCTGATTTACTGATGGGGGGGCAGAGGGGTGAAGTTTTCACTGAAGGTGTCTGCAGCAGGTTGGCTATATCTACAACGTTTGTGTATGTGGTCTCCTAGACCATCAGTTCTGAGCAGACTTGAGTGCTTCCTTTGAGATTGTGGACATATGTGAAGAAGGCCTTATGATTGTCTTTAGCAGATGTGGACAGTTTGGACTCGAAGTTTGCTTTTGGAGGATTTCACTAGTGCTTTTATTTGCTTGTTCAGGCTAAGGTGAGATTATTCCAATTAGGCAGCTGCTCCTTCTTGGTCTTGGACAGCAATTGTTTCCTTTTATTACAGAGTTTATTTATTGCAGATGTCCATCAGACAGGTTTACTCTTCCTTGAGGAGGAGGATTTTGTCCTGTCAGGTATTCTTGATTCCATGCAGCTATATAAATGCTCGTATAGTATTTTGGTGTAGGTTTGGACATATGTTCCAGTTCATATGGAGGGTGAGGTGGCTGTGAAACTTGTCCATTCATCTTTGTCAGAATCTGAGAGAGAGAGGCCAGAGAGATCTAAGGGGGTAAAGGGTGGAAGGTCAAGAGGAGTACTACTAGGTGATCATACAAGTGATACTAAGGGAAAATTTGTAGCTAGAATGCTTTGTAATGGGTTAAAAACTGTGCAGTTGTGGTGGGTGATGTACAAACAAGCCCAAACCAGCTCAAACATGGGGTTTAAATACAATGAGAAATAGAAGATTCTAGTAACACAGAAATCTAGCCTCTTTGCCCGGAAATGTGCTAAATATAAGGAACTATGCTGTTGGGATATAGCTGTATCTAAGGGAAAAATTGTTGAAATAATATGTTCGGCTGTGGCGCACAGTTGCACAAGAGTCCATGGTGCTGGGTGATGAGCAAACAAGCAGAAACCCACTCAAGGCTTGGGGATTAAATACCAGAAGGTTAAAACCTAAAACAACTTTAAAGAAAGTTCAAAAAAACCAATGAGGTGCTTACTCCAAGCCCTAGACCAGCCAACCATTACCAGCCACGGACCAATCAGCACAGTCCTCTCACTAGAGTGCTGAAGGGCCCTTTCTAATCCAAGATGGCCTGGAAAATGTGCTTAGAACAAACAGCCACTACAAACAAACAACCAGGCCCAGAAACAGCAACACTGAGTCTGGATTATGCTACAGCTATTTGCTACACTATTTTAGGCAGAAAACACTACAGAAATGTTAACCACAGCAGGAAAATAGCAGTAAGACACTAAATAAAAGTTTTAAACAAAAAAGAGCAAAGAGGCTCTAGAGAATACTTTTAACTACAAACAAATCAGTTGTATGGAACACTTCTTGGCAGAAAAATCAGATCAAACAAACAGATGCTGAACAAATGGAGAAAATTTCCACTTAATACCTTTCAAACAGTGAAAATGGCTGAAAAAGCTTTACAAACAGTGAAACAGTACCTAAAATGATTTAACAAGCCCAGTAAGGCAGACGGTTGCAGAACAACAGTGCAATTTATTTATAGTAATATACAGTAAAAAAGTTGGCAGAAGACAATAAAAAGTGCAATAAATGGTAAGAATAAGTAATAAATAGAAAGATAAGCAAATAAACAGGCAACGTATGATTTTGGGAAGCTCAGAAGCCTCTAGTCATCTGAAAAATCAGCACAGAACTGTGAGTGTGCCCCTCTTCCATTCAGCTCAGTATGAAGAAGAAGAAACCCACTTAAAGGTGGGGGTTAAATACAAAAACGTTAAAACCGAAAACAACTTAAAAAAAAGCTCAAAAGAACCAATGAGGTGCTTACTCCAAACTCTAGATCAACCAACCTTTACCAGCCAGGGACCAATCAGTGCACTCCTCTCACTAGGGTACAGAAGTGCCCTTTCTAATCCAAAATGGTCTGGAAAATGTGCTCAGAATGAACAGCCACTACAAACAAACAACCAGGCCCAGAAACAGCAGCCCTGAGTCTGGACTATGCTATAGCTACTCGCTACACTATTTTAGGCAGAAAACACTACATAAATGTTTACCACAGCATAAAAACAACAGTTACACATTAAATAAAAGTTTCAAAGAAAAAAGAGCAAGGGGACTCTAAAGAATGCTTTTAACTACAAACAAATCAGTTGTATGATACACTTATTGGCAGGAAAATCAGAACAAACAGATACTTAACAAATGCTAACAATTTCCAGTTAATACCTTTCAAACAGTGAAAATGGCTAAACAAGCTTTACAAACAGGGAAAACAGTAACTAAAATGATTTAACAGGCCCAGTAAGGCAGACAGTAGCAGTAGAACAGTGCAGTTTTTATAGTAATAAAATACAGTATAAAATGTTGGCAGCAGACAATAAAAAAATGCAATAAATGGTAAGAATAAGCAATACATAGAAAAATGTGCAAGAAAACAAGCAACTTATGTTTTTTAGGAAGCTCCGAAGCCTCTAGTCATCTGAAATCTCAGCAGAGAGCTGTGCCTGTGCCACTCCTCCATTCAGCTCAATATGAACAAGCAGAAACCCACATACTGTCACTCTCAGTGGAGTCCCAAACAGTAAGCCCCTAAGGCAAGCATACTTCCCAGGACTCTCTTCATAAGGTACTCCATTGTAAGATTTACTGATGCTCCCCAACCACCTGTTGTTAAAGCTATGCCTCAACAAACCCAAAGGCACTCAGAAAAACAACATCTAACACCATGCATACTGTCACTCCCAGTGGAGCCCCAAATACTAAGCTCCTAAGGTAAGCAAATGCACTTCCCAGGACTCTAATCATAGGGGACTCCATTGTAAGATATACTGAAGCCCCTCTAACCAGGCTGAACAAGGAAAAGACAAGTGTTAGTTGGTTACCTGGAACCAGGATTCACCAAATCATGCACTCAAGTCATTACACCACAGGTGCCGGTATGATTCCATCATAGTCCATGTAGGTATATATGACCTGAGATGTACCTCCCTGAACTACATGAAGAGAGATATGATGGAGCTTTCAGACTGTGTGTCTCAGGCTGGTTTGAGCCTAGCACTAAGTAGCATATTATCATCACAAAGGATGATGCCCCAGTATGAGCAAAAAAGTATTGATTTCAACAACTGGCTGTTTTTCTGGTGTCATTCTAAAGGGATACAATATTTTTCAGCTTGGGAGGATATGGTCAACAGACCATGTTGCTTTGCCAAAGATGGCCTGCACCTTTCTCCTCTTGGCTTTTCAGTACTGGCTAAAACTTCATCCACCCCCATAGTGCCTTTATGTGTGCGATTCTAATTGACAAACCTACTGACAAAGCAAAATCATCTCAACAGAACCTCAGTGTGTTACTACGTAATGCCAGGAGCATAAATAAAAAAAAAAACAACTACATTTTCTTCAAATCCACCTCACACTTGAGAACATCGACATCTGTGCAGTTACGTGGTTTAAAGCGGCAGAGTGTACCCTGGCAGTACAAGGTTACAGTGCCTTCCACACTTTTAGACCAAAAGCTGCACAAACAGGGGCTAACAGTAGAGGTGTCTCAATGTATATCAGTAACAAGCATATCTCTAGGATGGTCAAACAGAATGATGTGCTGGAGTTCCACCTTGTGCAAGTCATCAAAAACAAAATCCTGTACCATAGCTTAGCCAGCTACAGGTCACCCTCCATGTTCCTGGAAGCTCACAATGCATACTTGGACCTAATGGAGACACTTACCATCCAACCCTGCACCCTACTCATAGGAATCCTACATGGCCTCAGATCATCAGGCACAGAAGTTTCTGCACTTCATAAATACAAACACTCTTGACCAATAGTGAATATGACCACTAGAGGCTCCAACATGCTGGACCTCGTGCTTTCAAATATGGGAGAACACTACACCTCCCCCAATGTCCTCTCCTCCCTGGTAAGGTATGACCATAAAGATGTATTTTTCAAAATCAAAATCAACTCTGTAATCCCATTAAAACCAGTAACAGTTAAGAAGTATTCCAAGGCAAGTTACCTGTTATTAAGTGATAGTTTGTCCCCTCCAAACCCTGGAACATACCAGCCTGTGCTGAATTACCTTCAGAAACATTGTGCAGCCATGTCAATGGCTGCACAGAGGCTGCTGTACCTACCAGAAGTAAGACCAGGACTAGCCCAAGAAACAAACTGCCATGATGGCATCCCAAATTAAACAGAATATGCAACAAAAGGAAAAGAATTATGTTAAAAATCAGGAAGGGTAATTCCCATAAAGACAAAAACTCTCATCAAAGTAAATAGGCAACTAAGAGGGTTGATTAGGTCAAACAAAGGCAACTTTGAGATTAAGAAAGCCTTCCAGGTTAAAGATAAGCATAAGGACTTCTACAGCTATGTCAGATACCTCAAGGACAGCACACAGCAACGTGCTGAATTTGTGGTCAATGGTGCCATGTTCACCAAGCCTGGCAATGTAGTGAACCTGTAAGCAGACAAATTCCATTATACCACCCAAAACCTTCAAACATAACCCTCCAGCTACATCAGTGGGACAACTTATTGGGACATTATTTAACTAGTCTTATAAAACAGGACTGAGATGATCATCCTAGTCTTATTTGCAAAGCCATGGAAAGAATTATCATGGAAATTATCAACAAGGACATAAGAGACATCCAGAGACTGGATCCATCTCAGTTTGGCTTTGTCAAAGGAAACTCATGCTTACTGAATCTGATGGACTTCTTTGAAAAGGTCACTAAGGCAATGGATGAGGGGAAAAATAGCGCACACTGTCTACCTAGATCTGGCTAAAGCATTTGATACAATACCCCACTCAGCCATTGTCAGAAGACTTATGGAACTAGGTATAAAACCCCTTTATAACATACTGGATAGTTAGCTGGCTGACTGATAGGACCCAGGAGGTTAGAATCAGTGAGGTCAGCTCCACAAAGAGGCCAGTTACCAGTGGAGTCCCCCAGGGCTCTATGCTGGGCCCATTCCTCTTTGGCATTTACTTCTTGGATGTCAAACCCCATGTCAAAGGTCACTGGACAACTAAGTTTCCAGATGTTTGCAAACCTAGCAGTCACTGAATACCCCAGAGATGAGAACTCCCTTCAGGCAGGTCTAACACAAACAAACACTTGGCGCCACAGCCATGGCTTAATACTCAGTACCAAGAAATACATTATAGTACCTTTTGGAAAATCTGCCACTCCGGGTAACTACATAATCAATAAAACTCCCTTAAAAATTCATTCACTATTCAGGGATCTGGGAAGTCATGTAGATATTAACCTAGCCTTTGACCAACATGTGTCCAAGGCAGTAAGAAAATCCTTCTATGTTGCTCAACTTAAAGCAAGAGCATGACATCTAGGTCCAAAGAGGTCATCATACTACTGTACTTGGCCCTCATCTAACCCATCAGAGAGTATAATGCCCACTTTGGCATGTATCTGACCACACACATGCAGCACTGCAATGTCCACAAAGGTCTCTTACAAAAGGAATAAAGGGAGTAAACACAATGTCCTACTGTGATTGCCTCAAAGCCTTGTATCTTTACTTGCTATCGTATGGACTTCATATGGACTTCAGAGAGGTGATCTCTGCCTGGCATCAAAGGCATCCCTGGACCCTGTTTTGATAAACCTTTTGCACATCTGCAAAACAAACAGCATTAGAACTACTAGATTAAAAGAAAAACTAAATTTTGCTTGCAACATAAATAGGACATGTTGGAGAGACCCATTCTCTAGAACAGGTTTCCCATCCATGTAAAGCAGAGTTCCTCCCTATCGCTATTTAAGTGCAACTAGGATCATTGGCTGGGTAATCAGACATCCATCCCTGTTCTGACCCCAACTATCTGATGTACAGAGACAGTCAAGAAATCACCCCCTATAAATCAAATATGAATCAAATTTCTGGGTCACATTTGGGTTGCATGGCTAGGCTTATATGGGCCCCAGTGGTCATTATCCAATTATATATATCTATGAACCTGTAAGAATGTGGTATTTACAATATTCAATAAATGGATGTAGTATTCACATTACTTGATAACAAATTTAGTATTTAATAGATACAGTATTTATAGTATATGATAATGAAAGCAGTATTTACACTATTTGATAAGGATGCAGAAGCCCCAATAGGGTTATACTTAATAATAAATGAATGCAGTGTTTATGGTACTTGATACAGTTGCATTATAAGCAGTACCTGGTAATGGATACAGTATTTACAGTACTTTCAAATGGAAACAGCTTTTACAGGGCTTGATAATGAATGGAATATTTAAGGTACTTGATAAGAATGCAGTGTTTATAGAACATGATAAAAAATGTGAACAATGTTAAAAACTATAAAGATCAAAAAACGTATCTGTAACTGTCATCCTCAAAGCACAGTATAATGTAACTGCCTTGGGTCTTCAGTGGGTAGTCCTTCAGCTCTCTTGATCTCAGGGGAGTTGTGGGTCTCTGGTTTTGAGGTACTCAATGTCACAACATCCTCTGTATCATTTGAGTGAAATTAGGTTCCTTACGTATGACATCATCTGTGTCTGCATCTGTGTTCAAGGCTGCCATCTCCCTCTGCAGAATCTAGCAAGCTGTATTGGTAGACTCAAGTGTGGTGATGAGCTCATACACATTTATAACATTTAGGGAAGTAATTAAACATGTACCCATACAGCCCCCCCATCTGTTGACACTATTACTGCCCATCCTTTGCTATTACTGTTACTTTCCTGAGTGCAACACCACTTTTCCACATGCAGAACTTGGCAAAACTTGCTAAGGTGTGAGGATATGTATGTGTAAAATGCCCTAATTAGGGATGGCTGGTTAGTTTACTCATGCTCAAACCCTGAATCTTGGTTACAGGAGACAAGAGTCTGAATCCTCTACATCAACTACCAGACTACTGGAAAAATGAGGATCAGTGCATTTTCAGGGAATTGTGAGCTTCAAGGGAAGATAAGTTTATTGCTGCTTATGCTAAGTCTGTTTTCAATGTGCAACTGTTTTGTTTAGGAAATGGTCATTACTATTTGTGCAATAGAATTTGAAAGTAGTATTAGTAGCACAACAGATAGCATACTTACCTTTGATGCAGTAGGCTGTAGGGTCTACCTTCTTTGGATAAGATGTCTAGTAACTATTAACCTGCTGTAAGTTTGTCATCCATTCCTTATTGCAATATTACCAGCTTACCATTTTTTGTTTTGTTTTTTATGTAACATAGGCAATTTATTCTTTAAAGGCAGCATGCACTGAATTTGTAGATGAAACGCTGAAATGTAAGTTGTTTGCTAGCAGCAACTTCATTAGTTACAGGTTTCTTTAATATGAAGTTATTCAGATGACTTTACTTCTGCAGATATTGTACATACTGACTGATATCGGTGGATTGTAATGATAGAAGTTTGAGTGGCCTTTTATGGTTGAAATATTCTGAAATGGGCAGTTTTGTCTCTATTGGTTCATACTTTTTGTCTCATTGCTTACTGGAAAAATGTTCAAAACTACAAATTTAAAACACACTGACAAGTGGTGCTGTATTATACAGGGGATATAATTTAATATAACCAAGAAGGTGAATCAAAGAACACTTGCATGTATGCTTGGTCTTAAAAATACATGCAATGGGCCTATGGTTTGGAAACAGCCCAAGGGTAGACTTTATACACTACTGGCCAGATTCATTTTCTTCCAATGTGGGTTTCAATGCAATTTCAATGAATGTGAGTTTCAAGGGCAGAGAAGTTTACTGTTAATACAGTCTGTTTTCATTATGAGACTGTATTGCTTTATTTAGCAAGTACCCATGAGTGTTTGTGCTAGAAAATTTGAACTAAAAGTTTTAAATTAACTTCAAATATTTGTAATCATTGTAGAAGTAAAGCATCAAAAAGTATGCACACTGAGAGTTTTGAACAGTGTTTATGGTAACTGGGGAGAAATAGCCAAATAATAGGGCACTGGAATGTCTATGGGGAGGGGGCACTGGAAGGATGCTCTGTGTGTGGGGGGGCCTGATCCATTACCATGCATAGGGCACCATTTGATCATGATCTGGCTCTGGGGTTGAGTCTGGAAAAGGTCCACAGAGTTCAGTGCTCTATCCTGGTCAACAGACAAACAAAATGCAATTAAAAAATGAAATGGCTAGAAAAATGTGATTAACATCAATAACACAGAATAAGAGAAACCATGCAAATCGGTAGGACTTTGCCCAGTTTAGAAACTCACTGACAGGAGTGACTTGTAGCACTGCATATGAAGAACAAATTCTTATAGTTTCAGTTGGACTGCACTGCCTTTAGAGACACCAGGAAGAATATATTGCCAAAAGATAGGTCATGTCCTACAATTCATATTATAGTATAAAAGAAAGGCAATGAAGTTTAATCAACTGTATGAAGAAGTTCAGATGTATAAAAACTGCTAAAAATGTTAGCTAACTGTATTACCTTAAACAAGTAAATGAACCCCCTTGTGATTTCAGTTTGCTGGACTAAAGAATGCATGTGTAAAATTCAAGATATGTTTTGCTTGGTATTTTTTAAAGTGATTTCCAATGTTGGAACATACATAATGGCATTTGCTGAGCCAAGTGTCACAATACAGTTTTACACTTGTCTGTAGTTATCTGTTTGGACCATTTTTTGATGAAAAGCTTTGCAAACATTTTATTTACCATGTCTGAAATAAATTTAGCATTTGCTACTGTGATGATATTTTGGGGTAATGTGTATAGTGACTATAGACTTTAATGGGGCACCTTTGCATATGAGCAGTAGTGTGCCCATAACGTCTATGGACACAGTATGTTTTTCCTACACTGACAGTACTAAGGTTAAAGTTTCCTGTTTTTCTTCAGTAATGTCAGTGTATGGAAATCATATTTTTTAAAAGTGTTGTTCTTGTTGAAATACAACAACAAAATACTCCTTAATGGATAAAGGTGCTGTTTGGCAGTTTTTGCACAATATGATGTGGTGCAAAGGTAAGAAAATTAAACATTCAAAAATTAACTTAATATCAACACAGGAAAAGAAGAAGGGGATAATAACAACATGAAATGTACTTCTGTAGTCTGTATGATTCCTTTCCATTAGATATGCAGCATCATACGTTTAAATGAAAAACCTTAACCAATTTGTACAACATACTTAAATACTGGAAGAAAGAGAGAGGGAGAGAGAGAGTATGTAGACATATTAAAAATGCCTCAGCTTTTTCCAAAATTATCCCATAAAAGTTGCTTCTTCTGGGTTTGGGTTCAAATTTAGTATTTTTCCTAGTGAAGCATGTAGATATCTCTCTGGGTTCAGCCTAGTGACACCTATAGAGGTACAACGTTACCTTTTCATATTTACATTACTAATTGCAAAACCATATTACAAACAAGCTATTGAAATATTCTATCTTAAAGCTCACATAATATACAATACAACTGTTGTTCATATACTAATTAAGGATATTGCCATAATTTTCATATTTTTGCAAATATTTCAAGAACTAAGCAACACAGACAAAATGGATGAGACTCATTTGTATCAAGCCCACAGCAGGATGAGCAAAAATGTAGTCAAAAGCATAGAGATTGAGGGGTTACTGACATGGGCTGGATTCATGAATGCCTGCAGTATGTGTACATGATCTGTATTCAGCAACATTCCTACCATATTTCTGTGCTATCTATTCACTCAGAAAGATTATACTAAGTGTGCACATAGTCTACACTTTTTGGTAACCTTTATGAATCTCCCTCGACATTTAAGTCTGCAAGAATATCAGTAGGAAAACTAAAATTAGGAGGAAGAAGGTGGGAATTAAGCCTGTGTTGTCTATTCACTCAGAGCAGTGCACACTATTGTACACTTAATGTAGGCATTCATTAAACCATTCTATAGAATAAATTGTTTACAAGACATAAAATTATTATTTTCAGTTTTTGTTATGACTTACAAAACCCATTTTAAGAAGTGGACTTTAATAAATGCTACCACTGAAATGCTGAGGTTGTATTGAAGAGTTTACTGTTTATTCCCCTTTAGTAATACAGTTGTAGATATATGAACATTTGTTTGTATTGTCTGTGTAAAACATAATTCTGTCAAAAGGTTAATGGGAAGTTACGGTGCAACTTTACAGAGCTCTATTGGAGGCAATGTTAAAACTTATAAAGGTATAAATATGGTAACACTAACACAGCAAGCTGAGGTTGTGATGAAACAGTTCAGACACCCTCACAAGCCAGTTTGATTTGTGTTACTACATTATTTTTCTTTAAAAAAAACTTTACACGTTATTGGTAAGCATAACAAATTGTGATACATGAGAAGCAACAGTGATTTGTTCTCTAACAGATTTATAATGCAAGGAGATGTGAAAAGAAACCTTTCGTCTATCTTCATTTGTATGAGTGTTTGTGACATTATTTGGAACTGATTAAATTCAAACCTTTCAGATACAGTTTGTAAATTAGTATGAAGGAGCACATCACAGAGCTGTGAAACATTAGAGAACAGATTTGAATTCTTCCTGCTACTGTCTCAGCAAAATTGGACTGAATTACTTTTTTGGACTTGAAATAATTTGTGATTTGACTGTTAAAGTGAGTAGAAGAGCACCGCATTTCATTTTAATAGGGTCAGTCAGCTAAATGGAGAAGTGGATGTTTGAAATGATCTATATTTCTTGTTAACTTGCTACTTGTTGGCAGAGTTTTCAAATCTCATCTGAGTGATTAGAAATTTACATCGGAGCAGTTTCTGTGGTCTTGAACGTGTGAAGGGCACTAATTTTGCTATATCTGACACTATTGGTAATTTTCTACTTTACATTTCTTCATTGTTCCCTTTGTCAGATAATCCACAATTCCTTAGAATTGGGCTTGTGAAATAGCCAATCTATTGTCTTTACCAAAGCCTTAAAGTATCAGTTTAGATGTTGACAGCTGTCTATTCTCCATGTAAGGTTGCAGAATATTACAATGGTTTTGGCATACGACATCTTACCACTCTTTCCCTGAGTGAATGCAGTTTTTGACCTCTACCTCTCAAAAATGATAGTTTCACATTCTAAACATTTCATGTTTATCCTTTCATCTTCAGTACCATTTTGGTAGCAATTTTGGCCAGATGCTACTCACCTTTTCACCATCACTAGCAGCCATTTCTGGCACAACTAGCAGTCTGTAGCCATTCCTTTCTGTATGCTGCTTGGGATAGGTAATGCAAGGAAATGCAGGGTGTAGCAGCTGCTTCCCAAAACTCAGTGACTAAAGAGAGCAGGGATACACAATTATAGTACTTGTCTGACAACAGGAGTGGAGTGCTTTTAAAGCAGGAATGGAGTTCACATACTTCTTTCCAACAGAAATGGAGTTCCTATACTTTATTTACAACAATAATTGATTGATCCTACTTCTTCTGCAACAGGAACAGACTTCCTCTGCTTATTTTATAAAGGGAATGGCATGACACTTAGGGATGGGTGCAGTAGTCTCCCATATTTGTGAGTGCCATATCCAATATGTTTGTAACTCTAGTAGGCTTATGCACTAACAGGTCCAGTGTGTTTGTACAAACAAAGTCCAAGAATCTCTGTACCTGCAAATCTGAGGTCATATAGGATTCCCAGTTTATACAGGGATAATTAAAGTCCCCCATGAATATTGTATTTGGTTGAGTAGTGACCGTCTCCAATAGCTTTAAGTGTGAGCTATGTATTTCATGGGACATAGAGGGTGATTTATGGCTTGCTAAGATATAGTATGGGACTTTGTCTATGGTAATCTGGATGAGGAGGAACTGCAGTGTGTCATCCTGTTTAACCAACCTAGAGTTATGCTTGTTATTGATGTAGATTGTGACACCTCCTCCTTTAGTCCCTGTCTGCACAGTTGCTGGTATAAATGCGTGGAAAGCACTGAAGCCTTGCACTGCTGGGGTATTCTCTACAGCTTTAAACCATGTCTTGGTAACTGCACAGATGTCCATATTTCCAAAGTAAGGAGAGCTTGGAGAGAGTGGATCTTCTTGTTTAGACTGCAGGCATTGAGTAGTAACAATGTTAGATCCTCTTGGGTAGATTTTGCTGTGCTGGCAGGTTTGTCAATTTGGCATTACCTGAAAAAACCTCTATGGGAACAACGTTTTAGCCAATATTCGAAAGCCTAGAAGGGATAGGTGCAGACCACCCTAGGCAAAGCAACATGGTTTGTTAACCATATCCTCTCACACTGGTAAATATTGTATCTCCCTAGAATGACACCAACAACTATGCCACTTATTAAAGTCAATCATTTTCTGTTCATATTGTGGCATCATCATTGGTTAAGGTAGAATGCTGCTCGGTGCTTGGCACATAGTCTAGTCTGAGAGCTCCACAATGTCTCTCTTCATATAGTTTAGGAAGGTATGTCTCAGGCCATTTACACTCATATGGACTATGATTGAATCATACTATCATACTTGTACTTGTGGCACAATGACTTGAGTGCATATGTAACTCAGTGGTTCCTAGCCCCAACAGGCAACCGATCAGTATTTTCTTCTTGTTCAGCCCGATGAATGGGGCATTGGTAAGTCATACAATGGGGCTCCCTATGACTAGAGTCCTGGGTAGTGTATTGGCTTGCCTCATGGGCTTAGTAATTGAGGCTTCACTGGGTGTGGCTGTATGTACAGTGTTAGGTGTCGTTTCTGTTGAGTGCTTTCAGGTTTGCTGAGTATAATTTCTGCAGGTAGAACATCTGGAAGGTCTTTGAGGTTTTGGAAGATTGCATTTAAGTGCCGCAGCATAGGTAGGTCTGTGTGTGGGGTGTGTACTATTTGTGGTGACTGTAGCACTTGTGTGTTTCTGATAACCAGATTGTTATCATGAGTGTTTCTACACAGGAGTTTTGCTTCCAGAGACATTATGTATATACATATCTTGCATATTGTATTTATTTGTTTCTTTGAATATTAAATGATTATCAATGAACATTAAACAATTGGTACATTGACTCAATATACCCATATCCACCAACTTAGCTGTGGAGAATTTGGGAAAGTGCATATCCATGATTTCAGGTCCTTTATTGGATGATCTCCAAGAGTGTGGTGCAGAAGGGGGATAATAGTGGGTTGACTAAGGGTGCTTTTAAGCCCAGCGACTATACTAGGCTATATAATTCTAAATTCAAGGTCCAGTGCTCCTCAGCGCTCAGACTAGCTGCTCTGTGCTACTCAATGTGCAGAGTAGTTGCTCTATACTCACAGAATTACTTATACAGTTTCATCGGTGGTTTATGGGAAAATTTAATTTCTAGTTATCTGGTCTATACAGGGTACTACTAGCCACTGGGTAGCAGAACACAAATGGGCCAAATTTATACAGGCAGTTAAAACACAGGAAACTGGTTTCTAAGCCCTCTGACCAATAAAACAACCACACTTACAGATTAATTATGTGTTGCCCAACTCAGATAGACCAAGCCTCTTCCTACTGCCACTAGATAGACTATCGCAGTCCTCGTAATGTAAAAAAACACAAAAATGGTTGCTTGAGAGTGTAATGCTACCACAAAACAGTTTAAATAAACTACTTGGGCAAGATAATTTCAAGTATTAGGGACCTTTAATAAAATGATTTAAAGTGCAAAATTAACAAATAAAGCAAAAATAAAGCAGTAGCACTCACATTTAGCTGAAGTGCAAAATAATAAAATAAGTCTGTTATCTGCCAAGGATGTAGCAAGGTTAATTCAGGACCCTCAATGAGCATGGCAAGGGCACCAAGCAGATGGAAGCTCTGGGAAAGCAGGAGTCAACTTGCAGTAAGGGAGGTTTACTCAAGAGCAATACTGGTTTGCTGGGAAGGCACTTAGCATTATGGATCTGTGGAAAACAATGGGTGGGAACAGTACTTAAACAGTTTACACAACAGACAATAGCAATGAAAGAGGAAAGAAACTTTGGAAGTCAGATTACCATAAGGGGCAGAAGCAATAAATAACCTTTTAAAACCACAGCAGGAAAACTGTGGGATGTCTGAGAAAAAGAATGAGGTGGGTTTGGCATTAATGTGGTGCTGCATTTGACATAATTGTTAAGGTCTTCACTTCAAAAACTCAAAGTACTGGGTTTGATTCTGTCTTCTGGTTATTGGCAAGGCTTAAAATTGCCCTTCAAGGCAATTAGCCTTATATTTATATCACAGAATAGATCACATCACATCACAGAGACAAAGTACAGGGTTTGATTCTTACCTCTGGGATGGAAAATTTGACTAGGCTTAAAATGGCCATCTAGGGGAGATAGCCAAGTACTAACCTATGAACCTAAAAATTCAAGCTGCAACAGTCAGGCTAGCTAGAAAAGGATCCAATTAAATAAGGCCAATAAAGGAGCTGTAGTCCTATGACTCAGAGCTACAGGTCAATGATCTCAGATAGATTAGGATTTCAGAAACTTTAGCTTAATGTGTAAGTCGGTGCTAAGACAGACACAAAGAACAGGGAAACAGAAAAGCACTGGAATGCAACTTTAAGAAGGTAAATCATAAGCAGAATATAAGACTATCAGAAAAAAAAACTGAAATATAAACAGCTGTAAAAGCATGATGCACCAATACTGGAGCAGAATATATAGCACTCCCACTACTGTAATTCTACCACAGTCTAAGGCACCAGACTATGCGGAAATTTACTAGTAACATTGTTTAAGGAAAACATACAGTAATAAATGACTACATGAGACTAAAATCTGGTAGTAGTTCAGAAGTTTTGCTACAGCTGCAAATGAAACTACAAGACAAAGGCCCCTGCAGGGTTCAAAATACAGACAGCTAGCTTTTACAAGTAATTCTTCTGATGGAGAGAGAAGTGCAGTATAATTTATAAGTGATGCTAAGGTCTGGAAGTAATTCACAATATTTCTACAACTGCAAATGAAGTTACAAGACTAAGGTTCCAGAACAATCTAGAAAAATGCAAACAGCAAACTTTTTTGGCTAAAACATAGAGAAAAAGCAGAAACGTACAAAAAAGTATCATCACATAGCTCACTATAAGGGTAAGTAGAATTGAAAAAAAAGCTTTTTTTTTCTTTTCCTTTTGATGAAAAGCTGGTTATTCACAGTTCAGGGTTTTCCATACCTGTATCCTTATACCAACATCTTAATAACAGTTTCTGAAGATGCAGCCTTAACTTTTGATACTTCGGTCACAAAACTATTTGTATTTACAGTCTTTTCCTAAAAGTATTAGTATCTCTAAGAAAAAGGCATATCCTGATTCAGAAGAGCAAGATATGATTTTTAGACACTTCACATATTTGTGTTGAGTTCCTGCAGTTTTTGTTAGCCATCTGAGCACTGCATGCAACCATGCAAATCTTAGAGTCTTCGGATATGCGATTGCTTTTTTTTAGATGGTAAGTTAGAAATTCGAAATTCTAACAATCGGAGGAGCAGAATATACTGGTAGAGATGAATGATAAATTATAAAAAAGTTTCAAAAACAGCCTTCTGGCACAGAGGCAGAGCATCTGTTTGTGCTTTTAACAGCCTGGGTTCAGAACTATCCTGAGTCACTGAAAACGTTGGCAGGCATGCAGGTAATTGGTGAAGCAGCTGATGGCCTCCCCTGAAGAGCACTGGGTGGGCTGGGGGTTACAGCTTCTATCACCATTGCTGATGGAAAGCATGATACTGCTTATAGCATGTTATATTAAGGAAGTGGCAAAAATGGGTGCTCATTCATTGCACATGGAAGTGGGCTTGTTGTCCATAGAATTACTGCAGGCTATATATTAGGACAGAAAATCTAATTTATGGACTGCAACAATGATGACTACAGTTTAAGTTGCTCATAATCTAGTAACCTCATTCTGTGACCCTAGCAGTAGGTTGGTCAGAGGCCCTATTTCATAAAGAGTCAGGAATTGCCTCTTGTTACATTTAGATCTGGATGAAAACAGGTAGATGTATTTATTCCTTCAATGCCCTGGAACTACATTCTTTGGTGCCAGCAAAATGCTGACCAAGGACCTTGTTCCCTAAGGAATCAGGAAGAACGTTGTCCATATTCAGGCTTGTGTCTTGGGCCTAGTTGTTTGTTGGTAGAGACTGTGTGTCTGAGCACATTCCAGGCCATCTTAGTTTAGCCAAAGCCAGTATAGCATTTCAGTGAGAGTGAAGTGTTTATGGTTATTGGCTGATCGGGGTTACCTGGACTATGGCTTGGAGTAAGCACCTCATTGGTTCTTTCGAGCTTTTTTTTAAAGTTGTTTCAGATTTCAACTTTGTTACTTAAGAAGATAACTTGTGAGTGTTTCTGCCATTTCACACTAAGCTAATCGGAGGAAGGGCACTGAGCAAAATGATCTGTGCTATATAACATTAAGCATCCTGTTTTTTGCTTATTTTTACGAGTTATTTATAGCACTTTTATTGTCTGCTGCATACTTTTCTAGCTAGTTTCACTGTGTGAGAGGTATTAACCTGAAATATTCTACAATTGTTAAGCATCTGTTTGGGTTTATTTGTGCTGATTTTTGTTTCCCACCCTCTCTCCCTATTGCTATCCTGTTCTTATACTTGGTGGCTTTGCAGTTGCCCACCCCTACTGTAAATTTGATCTGGGACACTCCTCCCAGTCTAGTGTCATCACCTCATTCTACCTAATACAGGGACAACATTTGAGAAGGCCAACCCACTTAGTTTCTTAACCTTCAATTATCTTCTGCTCCTCCTTTCTCCCTTTCCACTTTACAAAAAAAAAAAAAAAAAAAAAAAAAACATTTCTAAGCTTGTTTCCTGCCTTTCCTGTAAGTAGTCTAGTCCAAATACAGATTTGCTGTATTCAGGACTGCTTGTAAGTTTCTTAGACCCAAAGTATTTTTGTATTGGAGGGAATCCTTCTAGCTTATCAGTGGGAGTGGTACACACTAGGTAGCTTATCTAAAAAAAAAAAAAAAAAACACTTTATACATCATTGCTTAGCTAGGGTTAAACTATTCCCGGCGCCATAAAGTGTGCTCTTCGAATTTTCCCTTAGAACTTGCCAGTTTTAGTTTTAGCAATCAAATCTGTTTCTTTGAGCTCAGCACTTGTTCAGAACTCATTGTAAGAACTAAATAAGCTACAAATTACTTCAGCACTCAACTTTCCTCACTTGTCTAGAGGAAAACAGTTTTTAGTTCTTAATAAATAAGCACCTATCCAGGCAGGTCTAAGGGTCAGCTACCGGTGTTTTTTCCTGTCTACCTGATGAATCTGGGCATTTTGGGGCAATGCAGCAATTGCCTCATGTACACAGACAACCCTCTCCTCCTACCACCCAACACTACAACCTGTGAGAGATGCACTTATATAGCCAAACTGGAAGCAAAGCTGTCTTCACCCAAGACTCGACTAGACAGTCAAGAGGAAAAAGCAAACACTTGCACCACACCACACTCATCACATAGTCCCTCAAAACCTACACCAAAAAAACACACACATAGAAATACAAAACACACACCTACATTTGCGGAGGCTCTCAATAAAATTCTGCCCAGGCAACAGGGACCTGCAAAGCAGAAACGCAAGCAACCTCCACCCCCCCAACACAACCCAAAAGACACATAGCCCACAAACTCAGTGCGCCACTCAACCACAACCGATAAGGCATAACAACATACCCAACACTCTAGTCATAGGTGACTCTATAGTCAGGCACACTGATGTTCCACTCACCAGGCTATACAAGGAGAAAGTTACTGTCAGCTGCCTGTCGGGTGCCAGGATCTGCCACATAATGCACGCACTCAGGTCACACCACAACAAGTACAAATATGACTCTGTAATTGTCCATGTTGGTGTGAATGACCTGAGACATACCTCCCTGGACAAAATGAAAAGAGACATGGAGGAGCTTTCTGATCTTGTAGCCCAGGCAGGTATGACCCTAGCCCTGAGTAGCATCCTGCCATCACCCAGAATGATACCACAGTACAAGGACAAAATGATTGACTTCAACAATTGGCTAAGCTTTTGGTGTCATTCTAAGGGGATCCAGTATCTGTCTGCCTGGAATGACATGATCAACAAACCACGATGCTTTGCCAGAGATGGCCTGCACCTGTCGCCCTTGGGATTCCGGATACTGGTTAAGGCTCTTGCCACCCCTATAGTGCCTTTTTTAGGCAAGGTTCAAATGACAAATTCACCACTGTAACAGGTACAAGCAAGCAAAATCTGAGGGTAATGCTACTCAATGCTAGAAGTCTAAACCTCAAAATGCACTCACTCGAGGCACTCAAAATGGAGAATATCGACATCTGTGCAGTGACAGAGACCTGGTTCAAGGCTCCAGAGAGCACCCCTGCATTACCAGGCTATAATTCATACCACACTTTTCGGCCACCTAACCTGGACCTAAACACTAAAGGCAGAGGCGTGTCCATATTCATTAAGGATATCCACACCTCCGGGCTAGTTGCTCAGCATAATGCATCCGAGATTATCCAAGTGCAACTAACTCTGGGCAAGACTGAAATCCAAATTGTAGCTTGCTACAGATCCCACACCATGCCCCAGGATTTCCACTCCTCATTTCTTGATACACTGGAAAATATTAGGCTACAACCTAACACCCCAATAACGGGTGATTTCAACTACCCTGCCATTAATTGGAAAAACTACTCATGTACCAACTCTTTTGCTCAATGTTTTCTGGAATTCATAAATTCCAACGCCTTGGATCAACTTATCCACACCCCCACCAGGGAAAGCAATATCCTAGACCTGGTCATTACCAACATGTGCAAACGGTATTCCACACCAGAGGTCAGTTCCTCATTGGTCATTTCCGACCACAAGCTAATCACCCTAGACATCCACATCCCACCCCCAACCCCCATTAGGGAAACCATGCAAAAAATCTTCTCCAAAGCCAACTTCACGCTTCTTAAGACAGAAATGGCAAACTTCATGACACCCATGCAGACAGACAATAGAGGTACGACTGCTGAATCCTACACAAATGCACTTTATAAGCACTTACACGAGTGCATGGATCATGCAATCCCTAACAGAACCAAGATGCTATCCTCCAAAAAAAGGAAGCCAATCTGGTGGTCCCCTGCCATAAATAAACTCTACAACAGAAGAAAGAAACTGTTGCAAAAAAAGAGTAAAATCCCATGATTGGAGGAACTCCCTGGTCAACCTCAGTAAGGAGCTGAGATCCCTCATAAAATCCTCCAAAGCTAGTTATGAAAACAAAATCGCCACTGATTCTAAAGACAACCACAAAGCATTCTATAGCTATGTCAAGAATCTCAATGACAACACTCAGATCTGCTCTGAGTTACAGCACAATGGCACTAAATATACAGACCCAGCTGATATTGCCAACATCCTGGCAGATAGGTTCAGTGCTAACTTTACCCCCCTCTCACCCCCTAAAGGGCCCATCTCTATATCGGAAGAATGCAAAGTTCCTGCAATCATGGCTTCACAGGTAAAAACCACACTCTCCAAAGCCAAGAACACAGCATCCATGGGACCTGACAACATCCCAGGCTGCATTCTACATGAACTACAGAATGAACTGGCATCCCACCTAAGTACCATGTTCAATCATAGCCTTACCTCAGGCTTTGTGCCCACTGAATAGTGCACAGCAACGGTCATCCCACTCCACAAAGGGGGAGCCACCATGGACCCTGAGAACTACCACCCCATTAGCCTGACGAGCCTGGTCTGCAAGGCTATGGAACATATCATCATGGAACTTATAAACAATGACATTGATAATCTCCAAACTCTGGACCCCACCCAGTTCAGATTTGTAAAAGGTAGATCATGTCTCCTAAACCTGATAGACTTCTTTGAAGCGGTCACCAAAGCCGGAGATGAGGGTAAGGTGGTTCACACAGCCTATCTAGATCTTGCTAAGGCTTTCAACACCATCCCCCACTCTGGAATTATAGATACAATCACTAACCTAGGTATAAATCCCTATGTCACAAGATGGGCTGCCAACTGGCTCACTGACAGAACCCACAGTGTGAAAGTAGCAGACTCCAAAATCCGACTTCAGACCAGTGACAAGTGGAGTACCACAGGGTTCAGCCCTGGGTCCTCTCCTGTTTGGTATCTACTTCTCTGAAGTACAGGCTAACACAGAAGGTCTTCAGCTAACAAACTTTACATATGACTGCAAACTAGGAGCCATAATCATAACTCCTAACGATGTGGACATCCTACAAAAGGGCCTCACTGAGACAGACACCTGGTATCAAAGCCATGGCCTCAAGCTCAATGCCAAAAAGTGCATTGTCATCCCTTTTGGTAAAAACTCTGTACCCATGAACTACCACATAGGCAGTAGTCTACTTAACACCGAAAGTATGATAAGGGACCTTTGGACACAGGTGGACAGTAGTCTCTCCTTTGATAATCACATCGCCACAGTAGTCAGGAAATCCTTCTACGTGGCACACCTCATCACAAAAGGTTTCTCATCCAGGAAAAAAAGAGGTCATTGTTCCCCTCTACTCGTAACTCATTAGACCCAGTATAGAATACAGTGTCCCTTTTGGTATGTACCTCACAAGACATCTACAACAAGTGGAAAGGCCACAGAAATACCTCACAAAGAGGATTACCAGCCTCAAACAGATGCCCTACGCAGACCATCTAAAAAAACTCCAGCTTTACTCCATCGCATATCACCTACTCAGAGACGATCTCTGCCTAACATAAAAAGCTATGTCAAACCCAGAGCTGCAGGACATGCTCCACTTAAAGAAATCCCAATCCCTCTGAGCTACATGCTTTAGGGACCTAAACCTTGTCACTACAATAAACAGAACATGCTGGAGGGATAGTTTCCTGTCCCAGAGACTTCCCATACTCTGGAACAAACTACCTATCTGTATCAAACAAAGTTCCTCATTAGCACTCTTCAAGAAAAATCTTGATGATTGGATGGGAGATAGGAAATTCACCCCAGGGATCACTTCTGTGGCTCTGCTCAACAGGGGCACAGGAAAATAATTTTCTTGGGTGGCGAAAGCCAGGGTACCTTTTTGGCTAGGCTTATATAGGCCCTAGGGCCAATAGCCTAGTACCTACCTATGAACCTATGAACCTGTTGTGACATTCGTATCTGGCTGAGTAGAAGCAACGGTGTTTTTGAAAATAATGGTGTAGTCGGGCAGCTATGAGCATGTGCCTGGGACAGCTTAAAAACGGTTTACTATCAAAACTTCGAACCGTACTCCGTCGACTGTACTATCGTCAAACACGGAAGTTCGAAAACGGTAATATCGATGTCAAAAAAACAATCTAGGAACGGGTTTTAACATGGGTCGAGGTAGGGGAAATGTTTGTAGCTCGGAATAATACTGAACACCTACCTTGACCCATGTTAAAACCCGTTCCTAGATTATTTTTTGACATCGATATTACCGTTTTCGAACTTCCTTGTTCGAAGATAGTACAGTCGACGGAGTACGGTTCGAAATTTTGATAGTAAACCTTAAAAACACCTTCAAAAAATAAAACATTATTAGAATTAATGTTAGATCCACTGATTTTGCCAGTTCTGTAATTGGGAGGCTTGAACCAGTGCCAAGAAATGTGGGAGTATAATGCAGTCAAACCTCTCAGGAGATACTGGAAGGACATGAAGACCAGCTTAAAGCCAGACTACATAAAAATGACAAGATGTTATGGTATAGAATTTTCTGTATTTGTATTAGGTGAATAACCAAGATACGGACTCTAGTATAAAATACTAACGCTGTTAGTGAGTTAGGAAACTGAACCAAATTCATATCTTGTAAACTTAATCTTAGGATAATGCTTGCAACTAGGATTGTGTTGGTGTGGTTTGTTTTCAATTAAATAAATGTATGATTGCTTATGTCATAAGTGATGTTTTAATAAATATGCTTCTTGTTTAAAAAAGGGTCTGTAATTGAATAATTTAGTTGCTTAGGTTATATGATATATAGCAATATATCTGAAGTATAATGTTTGGTAATGTTAATTAGTTAATACAGTTTGATTACTTTTGTATAAATGTAAATTTGCTTATATCACAAGTGATAATCCAATAAAGGTGTTTAAAAAATACTTCAAATGTGGCAAGGCTTACAAAAAAAATTGTCCTACAGCCTTACTAGATGAGTGCCCATACAACCAAGCTTCTGTGGAAGAAATTACTCTCTATAACCACGGGCATCCAAATAATAGAATCATAAATGGCAGTTAGCCACAGGTGGAGGTCAATCTTACAGCAAGCTTCAAGAGCACTTGGTCATCATCATAGTACATATGAGGTCACCTCCCACACTCAGGCCATTGGCCACAAACTCACTGTAAATGAGGAAGTAACTTGTGTCATGTTCACTTTTTTTCTGTCCATATGCTATCTGGTCAGGTACTGCCACACATCCTGGCCAGACCTACCAGGCAAGAGGTTAGAGTGGTGCAGTTGTTGTCCAAGATGTTTTTAATGTCTTGATTTCCCTAACATACAGTAAAATCACTGGAGAGGCATGTGCAACAGACACAGTATTGGGCCATCAGACACTTACATCAGTGATGTAGTCCTTCAGGAAGTCCCTCCTTCCATCTTAAAAAATGATTCTTATTTGGTTCCTGGTGTCCTCAGATGAGATACATCTTGCAACCTACTCCTCAACCCCCCCCCCCCACCAGGAAAGGCAGGCAGGCCATGTCTCTTTACACTTCTCCCTTCCCAATTGGTTCTTCTAATACCCAGGATGCTACCTAAAGCCAGATTTGCTACATTGTAGCTAGGGTAGGGGCCCATCACTCTGTGCCGTGGTCCAGTATTTTCTTTTTCTTTCTTTTTTTTTGGGGGGGGGCAGGGAGTTATCAATGGCTGTGCTCATAATCCCTAGTTTCCATAGAAGAGAGGTTTATTATAAAAAACTGTGGCAGAAAAAACCCCAGATAAAAAGCAATCCATTACCAAAGCTAGCTATCAGTGCACACACACATGCACAGTACATCATCCTGGAAATGATGTGAAGACCCCCACTATACCAAGAGGACCATAACTATCTATATACATGAGATTATCACTTATCACTTGGGAGTCTGCACCTAGAGAAGGCAGAATCTATTTAATCCATCCAAAGAAATGTGTAGGAAAGTGGGAGAAGGTGAGAGGGATATCTTAATACAGCATTTATGGCTATGGTGGCTACCCTCCCACAGTTGTGCTATGTTCCTCACAATAATATGTGTAGTTATTTTATAATGAATGGGAGATTGGTAACATGGAGAAAAGTTGCTAAAGCATGTTGTTTAATAGTGGGTTGACTAAGGGTGCTTTTAAGCCCAGCGACTATACTAGGCTATATAATTCTAAATTCAAGGTCCAGTGCTCCACAGCGCTCAGACTAGCTGCTCTGTGCTACTCAATGTGCAGAGTAGTTGCTCTATACTCACAGAATTACTTATACAGTTTCATAGGTGGTTTATGGGAAAATTTAATTTCTAGTTATCTGGTCTATACAGGGTACTACTAGCCACTGGGTAGCAGAACACAAATGGGCCAAATTTATACAGGCAGTTAAAACACAGGAAACTGGTTTCTAAGCCCTCTGACCAATAAAACAACCACACTTACAGATTAATTATGTGTTGCCCAACTCAGATAGACCAAGCCTCTTCCTACTGCCACTAGATAGACTATCACAGTCCTCGTAATGTAAAAAAACACAAAAATGGTTGCTTGAGAGTGTAATGCTACCACAAAACAGTTTAAATAAACTACTTGGGCAAGATAATTTCAAGTATTAGGGACCTTTAATAAAATGATTTAAAGTGCAAAATTAACAAATAAAGCAAAAATAAAGCAGTAGCACTCACATTTAGCTGAAGTGCAAAATAATAAAATAAGTCTGTTATCTGCCAAGGATGTAGCAAGGTTAATTCAGGACCCTCAATGAGCATGGCAAGGGCACCAAGCAGATGGAAGCTCTGGGAAAGCAGGAGTCAACTTGCAGTAAGGGAGGTTTACTCAAGAGCAATACTGGTTTTCTGGGAAGGCACTTAGCATTATGGATCTGTGGAAAACAATGGGTGGGAACAGTACTTAAACAGTTTACACAACAGACAATAGCAATGAAAGAGGAAAGAAACTTTGGAAGTCAGATTACCATAAGGGGCAGAAGCAATAAATAACCTTTTAAAACCACAGCAGGAAAACTGTGGGATGTCTGAGAAAAAGAATGAGGTGGGTTTGGCATTAATGTGGTTCTGCATTTGACATAATTGTTAAGGTCTTCACTTCAAAAACTCAAAGTACTGGGTTTGATTCTGTCTTCTGGTTATTGGCAAGGCTTAAAATTGCTCTTCAAGGCAATTAGCCTTGTATTTATATCACAGAATAGTGATATAATGGGTAAGGTGATTACATCACAGAGACAAAGTACAGGGTTTGATTCTTACCTCTGGGATGGAAAATTTGACTAGGCTTAAAATGGCCATCTAGGGGAGATAGCCAAGTACTAACCTATGAACCTAAAAATTCAAGCTGCAACAGTCAGGCTAGCTAGAAAAGGATCCAATTAAATAAGGCCAATAAAGGAGCTGTAGTCCTATGACTCAGAGCTACAGGTCAATGATCTCAGATAGATTAGGATTTCAGAAACTTTAGCTTAATGTGTAAGTCGGTGCTAAGACAGACACAAAGAACAGGGAAACAGAAAAGCACTGGAATGCAACTTTAAGAAGGTAAATCATAAGCAGAATATAAGACTCTATCAGAAAAAAAACTGAAATATAAACAGCTGTAAAAGCATGATGCACCAATCCTGGAGCAGAATATATAGCACTCCCACTACTGTAATTCTACCACAGTCTAAGGCACCAGACTATGCGGAAATTTACTAGTAACATTGTTTATGGAAAACAAACAGTAATAAATGACTACATGAGACTAAAATCTGGTAGTAGTTCACAAGTTTTGCTACAGCTGCAAATGAAACTACAAGACAAAGGCCCCTGCAGGGTTCAAAATACAGACAGCTAGCTTTTACAAGTAATTCTTCTGATGGAGAGAGAAGTGCAGTATAATTTATAAGTGATGCTAAGGTCTGGAAGTAATTCACAATATTTCTACAACTGCAAATGAAGTTACAAGACTAAGGTTCCAGAACAATCTAGAAAAATGCAAACAGCAAACTTTTTTTGGCTAAAATATATAGAAAAAGCAGAAACGTACAAAAAAGTATCATCACATAGCTCACTATAAGGGTAAGCAGAATTGAAAAAAAAGCTTTTTTTTTCTTTTCCTTTTGATGAAAAGCTGGTTATTCTCAGTTCAGGGTTTTCCATACCTGTATCCTTATACCAACATCTTAATAACAGTTTCTGAAGATGCAGCCTTAACTTTTGATACTTCGGTCACAAAACTATTTGTATTTACAGTCTTTTCCTAAAAGTATTAGTATCTCTAAGAAAAAGGCATATCCTGATTCAGAAGAGCAAGATATGATTTTTAGACACTTCACATATTTGTGTTGAGTTCCTGCAGTTTTTGTTAGCCATCTGAGCACTGCATGCAACCATGCAAATCTTAGAGTCTTCAGATATGCGATTGCTTTTTTTTAGATGGTAAGTTAGAAATTCGAAATTCTAACAATCGGAGGAGCAGAATATACTGGTAGAGATGAATGATAAATTATAAAAAAGTTTCAAAAACAGCCTTCTGGCACAGAGGCAGAGCATCTGTTTGTGCTGTTAACAGCCTGGGTTCAGAACTATCCTGAGTCACTGAAAACGTTGGCAGGCATGCAGGTAATTGGTGAAGCAGCTGATGGCCTCCCCTGAAGAGCACTGGGTGGGCTGGGGGTTACAGCTTCTATCACCATTGCTGATGGAAAGCATGATACTGCTTATAGCATGTTATATTAAGGAAGTGGCAAAAATGGGTGCTCATTCATTGCACATGGAAGTGGGCTTGTAGTCCATAGAATTACTGCAGGTTATATATTAAGACAGAAAATCTAATTTATGGACTGCAACAATGATGACTATAGTTTAAGTTGCTCATAATCTAGTAACCTCATTCTGTGACCCTAGCAGTAGGTTGGTCAGAGGCCCTATTTCCTAAAGAGTCAGGAATTGCCTCTTGTTACATTTAGATCTGGATGAAAACAGGTAGATGTATTTATTCCTTCAATGCCCTGGAACTACATTCTTTGGTGCCAGCAAAATGCTGACCAAGGACCTTGTTCCCTAAGGAATCAGGAAGAACGTTGTCCATATTCAGGCTTGTGTTTTGGGCCTAGTTGTTTGTTGGTAGAGACTGTGTGTCTGAGCACATTCCAGGCCATCTTAGTTTAGCCAAAGCCAGTATAGCATTTCAGTGAGAGTGAAGTGTTTATGGTTATTGGCTGATTGGGGTTACCTGGACTATTGCTTGGAGTAAGCATCTCATTGGTTCTTTAGAGCTTTTTTTTAAAGTTGTTTCAGATTTCAACTTTGTTACTTAAGAAGATAACTTGTGAGTGTTTCTGCCATTTCACACTGAGCTAATCGGAGGAAGGTCACTGAGCAGAATGATCTGTGCTATATAACATTAAGCATCCTGTTTTTTGCTTATTTTTACAAATTATTTATAGCACTTTTATTGTCTGCTGCATACTTTTCTAGCTAGTTTCACTGTGTGTGAAGTATTAACCTGAAATATTCTACAATTGTTAAGCATCTGTTTGGGTTTATTTGTGCTGATTTTTGTTTCCTACCCTCTCTCCCTATTGCTATCCTGTTCTTATACTTGGTGGCTTTGCAGTTGCCCACCCCTACTGCAAATTTGATCTGGGACACTCCTCCCAGTCTAGTGTCATCACCTCATTCTACCTAATACAGGGAGAACATTTGAGAAGGCCAACCCACTTAGTTTCTTAACCTTCAATTATCTTTTGCTCCTCCTTTCTCCCTTTCCACTTTACAAAAAAAAAAAAATTTTTTCTAAGCTTGTTTCCTGCCTTTCCTGTAAGTAGTCTAGTCCAGATACAGATTTGCTGTATTCAGGACTGTTTGTAAGTTTCTTAGACCCCAAGTCTTTCTGTGTTGGAGGGAATCCTTCTAGCTTATCAGTGGGAGTGGTACACACTAGGTAGCTTATCTAAAAAAAAAAAAAAAACACTTTATGCATCAGTGCTTAGCTAGGGTTAAACTATTCCCGGCGCCATAAAGTCTGCTCTTCGAATTTTCCATTAGAACTTGCCAGTTTTAGTTTTAGCAATCAAATCTGTTTCTATGAGCTCAGCACTTGTTCAGAACTCATTGTAAGAACTAAATATGCTACAAATTACTTCAGCACTCAACTTTCCTCACTTGTCTAGAGGAAAACAGTTTTTAGTTCTTAATAAATAAGCACCTATCCAGGCAGGTCAAGGGTCAGCTACCGGTGTTTTTTCCTGTCTACCTGATGAATCTGGGCATCTTGGGGCAATGCAGCAATTGCCTCATGTACACAGACAACCCTCTCCTCCTACCACCCAGCACTACAACCTGTGAGAGATGCACTTATATAGCCAAACTGGAAGCAAAGCTCTCTTCACCCAAGACTCGACTAGACAGTCAAGAGGAAAAAGCAAACACTTGCACCACACCACACTCATCACATAGTCCCTCAAAACCTATACCAAAAAAACACACACCTACATTTGCAGAGGCTCTCAATAAAAATCGGCCAGGCAACAGGGACATGCAAAGCAGAAATGCAAGCAACCTCCACCCCCCCAAAACAACCCAAAAGACACATAGCCCACAAACTCAGTGTGCCACTCAACCACAACTGATAAGGCATAACAACGTACCCAACACTCTAGTCATAGGTGACTCTATAGTCAGGCACACTGATGTTCCACTCACCAGGCTAAACAAGGAGAAAGTTACTGTCAGCTGCCTGTCGGGTGCCAGGATCTGCCACATAACGCACACACTCAGGTCACTCCACAACAAGTACAAATATGACTCTGTAATTGTCCATGTTGGTGTGAATGACCTGAAACATACCTCCCTGGACAAAATGAAAATAGACATGGAGGAGCTTTCTGATCTTGTAGCCCAGGCAGGTATGACCCTAGCCCTGAGTAGCATCTTGCCATCACAAAAAATGATACCACAGTACAAGGACAAAATGGTTGACTTCAACAATTGGCTAAGCTTCTGGTGTCATTCTAAGGGGATCCAGTATCTGTCTACCTGGAATGACATGATCGACAGACCACGATGCTTTGCCAGAGATGGCCTGCACCTGTCACCCTTGGGATTCCAGATACTGGCTAAAGCTCTTGCCACCCCTATAGTGCTTTTTTAGGCAAGGTACAAATGACAAATTTACCACTGTAACAGGTACAAGCAAGCAAAATCTGAGGGTAATGCTACTCAATGCTAGAAGTCTAAACCTCAAAATGCACTCACTCGAGGCACTCAAAATGGAGAACATCGACATCTGTGCAGTGACAGAGACCTGGTTCAAGGCTCCAGAGAGCACCCCTGCATTACCAGGCTATAATTCATACCACACTTTTCGGCCACCTAACCTGGACTTAAACACTAAAGGCAGAGGCGTGTCCATATTCATTAAGGATATCCACACCTCCGGGCTAGTTGCTCAGCATAATGCATCCGAGATTATCCAAGTGCAACTAACTCTGGGCAAGACTGAAATCCAAATTGTAGCTTGCTACAGATCCCACACCATGCCCCAGGATTCCCACTCCTCATTTCTTGATACACTGGAAAATATTAGGCTACAACCTAACACCCCAATAATGGGTGATTTCAACTACCCCACCATTAATTGGAAAAACTACTCATGTACCAACTCTTTTGCTCAATGTTTTCTGGAATTCATAAATTCCAACGCCTTGGATCAACTTATCCACACCCCCACCAGGGAAAGCAATATCCTAGACCTGGTCATTACCAACATGTGCAAACGGTATTCCACACCAGAGGTCAGTTCCTCATTGGTCATTTCCGACCACAAGCTAATCACCCTAGACATCCACATCCCACCCCCAACCCCCATTAGGGAAACCATGCAAAAAATTTTCTCCAAAGCCAACTTCACGCTTCTTAAGACAGAAGTGGCAAACTTCACGACACCCATGCAGACGGACAATAAAGGTACGACTGCTGAATCCTACACAAATGCACTTTATAAGCACTTACACGAGTGCATGGATCATGCAATCCCTAACAGAACCAAGATGCTATCCTCCAAAAAAGGAAGCCAATCTGGTGGTCCCCTGCCATAAACAAACTCTACAACAGAAGAAAGAAACTGTTGCAAAAAAAGAGTAACATCCCATGATTGGAGGAACTCCCTGGTCAGCCTCAGTAAGGAGCTGAGATCCCTCATAAAATCCTCAAAAGCTAGTTATGAAAACAAAATCGCCACTGATTCTAAAGACAACCACAAAGCATTCTATAGCTATGTCAAGAATCTCAATGGCAACACTCAGATCTGCTCTGAGTTACAGCACAACGGCACTAAATATACAGACCCAGCTGATATTGCCAACATCCTGGCAGATAGGTTCAGTGCTAACTTTACCCCCCTCTCACCCCCTAAAGGGCCCATCTCTATATTGGAAGAATGCAAAGTTCCTGCAATCATGGCTTCACAGGTAAAAACCACACTCTCCAAAGCTAAGAACACAGCATCCATGGGACCTGACAACATCCCAGGCTGCATTCTACATGAACTACAGAATGAACTGACATCCCACATAAGTACCATGTTCAATCATCGCCTTACCTCAGGCTTTGTGCCCACTGAATAGTGCACAGCAACGGTCATCCCACTCCACAAAGGGGGAGCCACCATGGACCCTGGGAACTATCACCCCATTAGCCTGACGAGACTGGTCTGCAAGGCTATGGAACGTATCATCATGGAACTTATAAACAATGACATTGATAATCTCCAAACTCTGGACCCCACCCAGTTCGGATTTGTAAAAGGTAGATCATGTCTCCTAAACCTGATAGACTTCTTTGAAGCGGTCACCAAAGCCAGAGATGAGGGTAAGGTGGTTCACACAGCCTATCTAGATCTTGCTAAGGCTTTCAACACCATCCCCCACTCTGGAATTATAGATAACCTCACTAACCTAGGTATAAATCCCTATGTCACAAGATGGGCTGCCAACTGGCTCACTGACAGAACCCACAGTGTGAAAGTAGCAGACTCCAAAATCCGACTTCAGACCAGTGACAAGTGGAGTACCACAGGGTTCAGCCCTGGGTCCTCTCCTGTTTGGTATCTACTTCTCTGAAGTACAGGCTAACACAGAAGGTCTTCAGCTAACGAACTTTACATATGACTGCAAACTAGGAGCCATAATCAAAACTCCTAACGATGTGGACATCCTACAAAAGTGCCTCACTGAGACAGATGCCTGGTATCAAAGCCATGGCCTCAAGCTCAATGCCAAAAAGTGCATTGTCATCCCTTTTGGTAGAAACTCTGTACCCATGAACTACCACATAGGCAGTAGTCTACTTAACACCGAAAGTATGATAAGAGACCTTTGGACACAGGTGGACAGTAGTCTCTCCTTTGATAATCACATTGCCACAGTAGTCAGGAAATCCTTCTACATGGCACACCTCATCACAAAAGGTTTCTCATCCAGGAAAAAAGAGGTCATTGTTCCCCTCTACTCGTAACTCATTAGACCCAGTATAGAATACAGTGCCCCTTTTGGTATGTACCTCACAAGACATCTACAACAAGTGGAAAGGCCACAGAAATACCTCACAAAGAGGATTACCAGCCTCAAACAGATGCCCTACACAGACTGTCTCAAAAAACTCCAGCTTTACTCCATCGCATATCACCTACTCAGAGACGATCTCTGCCTAACATAAAAAGCTATGTCAAACCCAGAGCTGCTGGACATTCTCCACTTAAAGAAATCCCAATCCCTCTGAGCTACATGCTTTAGGGACCTAAACCTTGTCACTACAATAAACAGAACATGCTGGAGGGATAGTTTCCTGTCCCAGAGACTTCCCATACTCTGGAACAAACTATGTATCTGTATCAAATAAAGTTCCTCATTAGCACTCTTCAAGAAAAATCTTGATGATTGGATGGGAGATAGGAAATTCACCCCGGGGATCACTTCTGTGGCTCTGCTCGACAGGGGCACAGGAAAATAATTTTCTTGGGTGGCGAAAGCCAGGGTACCTTTTTGGATAGGCTTATATAGGCCCTAGGGCCAATAGCCTAGTACCTATCTATGAACCTATGAACCTGTTGTGACATTCGTATCTGGCTGAGTAGAAGCAACGGTGTTTTTGAAAATAATGGTGTAGTCGGGCAGCTATGAGCATGTGCCTGGGACAGCTTAAAAATGGTTTACTATCAAAATTTCGAACCGTACTCCGTCGACTGTACTATCGTCGAACACGGAAGTTCGAAAATGGTAATATCGATGTCAAAAAAACAATCTAAGAACAGGTTTTAACATGGGTCGAGGTAGGGGAAATGTTTGTAGTTTGGAATAATACTGAACACCTACCTTGACCCATGTTAAAACCCGTTCCTAGATTATTTTTTTGACATCGACATTACTTTTTTCGAACTTCCTTGTTCGACGATAGTATAGTCAACGGAGTACGGTTCGAAATTTTGATAGTAAACCTTAAAAACACCTTCAAAACATAAAACTTTATTAGAATTAATGTTAGATCCACTGATTTCGCCAGTTCTGTAATTGGGAGGCTTGAACCAGTGCCAAGAAATGTGGGAGGATAATGCAGTCAAACCTCTCAGGAGATACTGGAAGGACATGAAGACCAGCTTAAAGCCAGACTACATAAAAATGACAAGATGTTATGGTATAGAATTTTCTGTATTTGTATTAGGTGAATAACCAAGATACGGACTCTAGTATAAAATACTAACGCTGTTAGTGAGTTAGGAAACTGAACCAAATTCATATCTTGTAAACTTAATCTTAGGATAATGCTTGCAACTAGGATTGTGTTGGTGTGGTTTCTTTTCATTTACATAAATGTATGATTGCTTATGTCATAAGTGATGTTTTAATAAATATGCTTCTTGTTTAAAAAAGGGTCTGTAATTGAATAATTTATGAAATGTTGCTTAGGTTGTATGATATATAGCAATATATCTGAAGTATAATGTTTGGTAATGTTAATTAGTTAATACAGTTTGATTACTTTTGTATAAATGTAAATTTGCTTATATCACAAGTGATAATCCAATAAAGGTGTTTAAAAAATACTTCAAATGTGGCAATTCTTACAAAAAAAATTGTCCTACAGCCTTACTAGATGAGTGCCCATACAACCAAGCTTCTGTGGAAGAAATTACTCTCTATAACCACGGGCATCCAAATAATAGAATCATAAATGGCAGTTAGCCACAGGTGGAGGTCAATCTTACAGCAAGCTTCAAGAGCACTTGGTCATCATCATAGTATATATGAGGTCACCTCCCACACTCAGGCCATTGGCCACAAACTCACTGTAAATGAGGAAGTAACCTGTGTCATGTTCACTTTTTTTCTGTCCATATGCTATCTGGTCAGGTACTGCCACACTTCCTGGCCAGACCTACCAGACAAGAGGTTAGAGTGGTGCAGTTGTTGTCCAAGATGTTTTTAATGTCTTGATTTCCCTAACATACAGTAAAATCACTGGAGAGGCATGTGCAACAGACACAGTATTGGGCCATCAGACACTTACATCAGTGATGTAGTCCCTCAGGAAGTCCCTCCTTCCATCTTAAAAAATGATTCTTATTTGGTTCCTGGTGTCCTCAGATGAGATACATCTTGCAACCTACTCCTCAACCCCCCCCCCCCCACCAGAAAAGGCAGACAGGCCATGTCTCTTTACACTTCTCCCTTCCCAATTGTTTTTCTAATACCCAGGATGCTACCTAAAGCCAGATTTGCTACATTGTAGCTAGGGTAGGGGCCCATCACTGTGTGCCGTGGCTCCAGTATTTTCTTTTTCTTTCTTTTTTTTTTGGGGGGGGGCAGGGAGTTATCAATGGCTGTGATCATAATCCCTAGTTTCCATAGAAGAGGGGCTTATTATAAAAAATGGTGGCAGAAAAAAACCCAGATAAAAAGCAATCCATTACCAAAGCTAGCTATCAATGCACACACACATGCATAGTACATCATCCTGGAGATGATGTGAAGACCTCCACTATACCAAGAGGACCATAACTATCTATATACATGAGATTATCACTTATCACTTGGGAGTCTGCACCTAGAGAAGGCAGAATCTATTTAATCCATCCAAAGAAATGTGTAGGAAAGTGGGAGAAGGTGAGAGGGATATCTTAATACAGCATTTATGGCTATGGTGGCTACCCTCCCACAGTTGTGCTATGTTCCTCACCTCACAATAATATGTGTAGTTATTTTATAATGAATGGGAGATTGGTAACATGGAGAAAAGTTGCTAAAGCATGTCGTTTAGAACAACAGGGTCAAAACTGGCACGATTCCTAGAAATTTCCAGTTTGTAATGCATGTATAATGTATAAGTGAAAGCCTAAGTGGCGTCTTCATAGATACTTTGGGCTAAGTCATTCCTGAAAAAAAAAAAAAAAAGCTATAGTGGTTGTTAGCTGTCATTGTAGCCTAAGTCCTGTCTTGGTTAGCAAGAGTCTTCAAGAAGGTGAATGAATTGGCTAGGCATTTTAAGGGACTCTGTTGAATGCTGGTCAACCCAGCTTTCTGAACAGGAAAGAGACAAAAAGCTGATGAGCTAGTCAGATGTCTTTAGTTTAGTCATTATAATATCTCACGTCTATAAGTTAGTCAGATGTCTTTAGTTTAGTCATTATAATATCTCACGTCTATGAGTTAGTCAGATGTCTTTAGTTTAGTCATTATAATATCTCACGTCTATGAGTTAGTCAGATGTCTTTAGTTTAGTTGTTATAATATCTCACGTATATGAGTTAGTCAGATGTCTTTAGTTTAGTCGTTATAATATCTCATGTATATGAGCTAGTCAGATGTCTTTAGTTTAGTCGTTATAATATCTCACGTATATGAGTTAGTCAGATGTCTTTAGTTTAGTCGTTAGAATATCTCACGTATATGAGCTAGTCAGATGTCTTTAGTTTAGTCGTTATAATATCTCACGTATATGAGTTTGTCAGATGTCTTTAGTTTAGTTGTTATAATATCTCACGTATATGAGTTAGTCAGATGTCTTTAGTTTAGTTGTTATAATATCTCACGTATATGAGTTAGTCAGATGTCTTTAGTTTAGTCGTTATAATATCTCACGTATATGAGTTAGTCAGATGTCTTTAGTTTAGTCGTTATAATATCTCACGTATATGAGTTAGTCAGATGTCTTTAATTTAGTCGTTATAATATCTCACGTATATGAGTTAGTCAGATGTCTTTAGTTTAGTTGTTATAATATCTTACGTATATGAGTTAGTCAGATGTCTTTAGTTTAGTCGTTATAATATCTCATGTATATGAGTTAGTCAGATGTCTTTAGTTTAGTCGTTATATCTCACATATATGAGTTAGTCAGATGTCTTTAGTTTAGTCGTTATAATATCTCACGTATATGAGTTAGTCAGATGTCTTTAGTTTAGTCGTTATAATATCTCACGTATATGAGTTAGTCAGATGTCTTCAGTTTAGTCGTTATAATATCTCACGTATATGAGTGCCTGTGATATGCAGACTCATTTCTCCTTTGTTTTGGGATTGGAGATGAGTAAAAAGGTGCTGAAGGGATTGATTCAAGGACAACTTAGACAAGAAAAGAGGGATTGTTCTACATTTGGCATCCTTATTCTGAGTTGCGTGTAAAGTGGATGTAAGTCCATCTCATTAAATTCAGCTCCCTGATGTTGAACTAATTGATCTCTGTTTTCCAGAGAAGTCACTGCTGGTATAGTTTATAATTTCTTACTGACAATTTTTCATTTTGTGCTTGCATTTCCGTTTTCTCCACAGATGTGTAACTGAAAAAGTAAGTCTATATAAGCAAGATGTGCAGAGGTAGGAAATCCCGCACATGGGGGACAATTCATACCTCTCAACTGTGCAGATTTTTAGAATGTCCACGTTTTTGGTCTATTATTCTAAAATCTTTGGTTTTATGGCAAATTATTGAGGACTGAAGTCAGAAAATAATGAAAGACATTTAAGTTTTAGGCCTCATACAGCTCAGAAAACTCACGCCAATGCAAAATATGTTATTCTACCAACTTTCTAAGTTTATAAGAGCAATATTTAAAAATTGTCCCTATTTTTGAGCATTTTCAACCCATTATTTATGACTTTTGTCCAGATTCTTGTTCTAAAAAGTTGACAACTATGATGGGGGTGCAGTGGAGTTTGCCCCTCTCCAAAAATGCTTTGTATATGTGTGTGTGTGTGTGGGGGGGTGTCCATGCATTTCTTTGTGGTGACGCTTTCAGTCATGTGTTTCTTCTGGTTGAGGCTTCAGGGAATTTAACCAAAATGTACACAGAAGAACCATCCAACTGTCACTGTATTTTCATGGAAGACTGTGTAGGACTTCCGACACACCAAGGCCCATAGTTCAAAAATCATCTTGAGGTCTTCTGTCTGACGTTATGACTACTAATAAAATAGTCTTTCATGACAAGAAGTTGAGGATGAAATGGCGGGCTTAAGGGAAGAAAGAGTGAGTTTCCCAGCTGCAGAGTTCAGGTCCCAGAAATCTGGTATGTGTATCCTTAGGGAATCATAGATATATGGTACCTCTGAAGAGCAACTTTGTAGGACAGATGGTAAACACTAAATGATTCAAAGGCAGACAGCCTGAAGCTGCTATCACACTCAGTTTAACAGCGGAGAAGCTAGGCTCTAGTCAAACAGCTTAGAAAATTATTGCAATACTTGAGGGAAAGAGTAGGTTCTTGTACAGAAATGTTTCTTTCTCCACTGCACTGAGAATGTGTCCATATGGATAGATATGATTTTCTGTTTCTTGAGCCTCCAAGCCTGTTGTAATATATGGACTACCTGCAGAAGAACACATCTGTAAGGTGTTAATGTGAAACCTTCTGGGCATTGAGCTTGAACTCTTTCAGGCTGAGGTGTATTAGAGTTCTAATTGTTCTTAGGTGTATTAGAGCTTTTAATGAGTCAGCAGGGTGCAGTGGACTGGTAGAGTCATTGGACCCTCCATGGATGTATGATCAAAATTGAAGAAACAAAGTTATTTTTGCCAGTCTGGTACTACAAGGTTGATTCTTGCCTTCTCCTTGTTGGCTTATGAAGAAGAGCGGGAATAGGATGGAATGCACAGTGAATCCGTGATTCCACTGGACAGGATGGAATGCACAGAGGAATCCATGATTCCACTGAACAGGATGGAATGCACAGAGAAATCCATGATTCCACTGGACAGGATGGAATGCACAGAGAAATCCATGATTCCACTGGACAGGATGGAATGCGCAGAGAAATCCATGATTCCACTGGACAGAAAAGCATTTGTTGTCATGAGTTTCAGGGACATCATATCTTCAGAAGATGATTGGAAATAAGAATAAGTCAAAGTCTGATGTGCTTCACCTCTTTCGGAATTGAGGAGAACCTACTTGTCTATCTTCCAATCATATAGAGGTCCATGTTATCTGACCAGATAGTCTAGCACTGAGTTTTGGTTATGCTGAAAGTATATAGCCTGCGGATGTATGTTCAAGCTGATGGTTAAATCATCTAGTTTCATGGTTAATCTGTAGAGGGGGAGGGGTTAGGAATAGGTGCTGCCATGCTAGTTGATGTACTGCATCACTGCTGTATCAACCTGACAGCACTTAATAATTCCTTGGATTAGGTACTGACTCTAAGACCTGAAGGACATAAATTATTACTATACCTTCTGTCCCATTCATATTCTTTTACTTGAGATTTTGGACCAACTGCCCTTGAAGTAAGTCATGTTATTTCACAGGTGTCATGTAAGACATTTCTAGCTAGGTCAGGGGATCTGCAACCTTTACTATCAAAAGAGCCATTTGTGGCCCCTCTTCCAGCAAATAAAATTCATTGGGAGCCATAAAACCTATTTGACCCCTAAAATGAAGATGCCACAGCGTATAAAGTTTTATATATAGTGATTACACTAAATATAAAGGAATTAAGTTTATAAGAGCAATATTTAAAATCCATCCCTATTTTTGTTCCTTTGTTGGGATTGCTCAATCACTCTCAGTTTGTGTGTGCATGTGTGTGTGTGTGTGTGTGTGTGTGTGTGTGTGTGTGTGTGTGTGTGTGTGTGTGTGTGTGTGATATCTCAAGACCTCTTAGAACAAGAAATCTGGACAAAGCCATAAATAATGGGGCACAAAGGCCCAAGAATAAGGGCACTTTTATAATATTGCTCTTACAAACTTAGAAAGTTGATAGCATAATAGATTTTGCAGTAGCATGAATTTTCTGAAGGGTATGAAGTCTGAAACTCAAAATTCTGTCTATTTTTTCTGACTTCAGTCCTCAGTAATTTGCCAGAAAAACACAATTTTATGAGAAACAGACCATAAATATGAGGCAAAAGTCAGGACATTCTGCAAAAATCTGCACATTTGAGAGGTAACTGTGTGTCTGTGTGTGTGTGTGTGTGTGTGTGTGTGTGTGTGTGTGTGTGTGTGTGTGTGTGTGTGTGTGTGTGTAAAATTCATTTTAACAGAAACCGTGTTATTCTAGCAAGTTTATAGGTTATAAGAGCAATATTTAAAGTCTCCCCCTATTTTTGTTCCCCTTTATTTGTGGCTCTGATTTCTTGAGTTAAGACTTTGACAGGTATGGAAACTTTTCAGGAGATGCTGCTGCTGCCAGGGGATCGCTCTATCACTCTCAGTGTGTGTAGAATGTATGGCAACAGAAATCGCATTATTCTAGTAAGTTTCTAAGTTTATAAGAGCAATATTTCAAGTCCATTGCTCGATCAGTGTGTGTGTGTGTGTGTGTGTGTGTGTGTGTGTGTGTGTGTGTGTGTGCGCGCATGTGTGCGTGTGTGCGTGTGTGCATGTGTGTGTGTGTGTGTGTGTGTGTGTGTGTGTGTGTGTGTGTGTGTGTGTGTGTGTGTGTGTGTGTGTGTGTGTGTGCTGTGCAGTAGAGTGGCCATTATTTTTGAAAGCTACAGGGAGCCACTGCAGAGGGGTGGAAGAGCCACATGCAGCTCCAGAACTGCAGGTTGCAGACCCCTGAGCTAGGTTGTAGTAGAATTAAAGGAAGACACTGAATGGTCTGATTTAACTAAACCACCAAATAAGTTATTTTTTGATGGGGGGAGGGATAAGTGGAGTAGTTTATTCCACAGACTGGACATGCTTGCTCTATAGGCTTCTGTGGTGCCACCAAGCCTTCCTTGTGTGCAATCATGCATGCACAACCATCACAGAGTGACCACCTTGCACCCAAAGTATTTTAAGAATGTTCTGGATGTTAGACATAATATTTGAGAAACCCCGAGGAAGAACTAGGCTGTAATGTTTAGAACTGCATTCACAAAGGCCTTGTTGTACAAAGGAGATAGGCTTGACTTCTGGAGGTACAGAGATATGCCCAGGTTTGGAATACAATGTAATAAGTAACTGAAGGATTTCTCTGACACCCCCAAGGTGCATTCCTTTATAAGGCAGTAGTCCCAGTAAGGCCAAAAATGTATATCATTCACTATCAGGTTTTCAAGGGCTAGTGTTACGTTCTTGGTGACAACTCTGGGTACAGTAGAAAGGCCAGTGAGTGAGGAGGCCAACTGAAATGGAAGCTTCCCACTCTGAATCTGAGATATTGTCTGTGAGGTTTGTAAACAGAGATATGTAGGAAAGCATCCTTAATGTCCAGGGTAATTGTGAAGCCATCCCTTAGTAGCAACAAAAGGAGTGACTGCATGGAGAATATCATGAATGTCTTCACTGTTACAAACTTGTTTAGGCTGAATAAGTTTAGGACGTATGTCCACAGGCTTTGTTTCTTGGGCATCAGAAATGATCTTCTTTTCTCTGTTGCTGAAATGAATTTTATATCTTCATATTGTATCAGCTGTTGAGGAATGGACCTGGTAATGCAGGTGTTTCCTGGCTAACAGTGGAACATCAAGGACAGATGAAATTACAGAAATTCTGTGGTGTACCCTCAAGTTAAAATAATGCTTACCCAGCTGTCTGATGTCAAAAGAAACCATATTTTACAAAAAAGTAAGAGATTCTCACACCTTTCAGGTTTTGAGTGGGCAAAGGCTGGAGGGAATAAGGGAGGGTAGCCATAGTTGTGAGGGTGCAGTATTGGCTGATGTAGACCTATCTCCAGATCTCCAGATCTATGACACTGATGTTTGGGTTGACCCCTTTTCTCTCTCTACAGCCTCATTGATTATTTTTAAATTAGAAATTGCCTCTTAAGTCCCAACTGAAGATGGGGCTGGCCTGAAGGCTTGACCTGGTTAACACAACAAATATATATTATACATGCACCCATATGTAGATATATATATATATATATATATATATATATATATATATATATATATATATATATATATATACACATAGATATAGACACACAAACACACACACACACACACACACACACACACACACACACACACACACACACAGATATACAGGAGTCATTTGATTAATAAAATGACTCCTATATATATTCTAATTCTGAATGCAACATATTGAACAATGTATAGACAATACAGAATGTATCTCTATAATTTCAGATGATGGAGTATTTAGGGCTTAAGGAGTCTGAGAATTCTAGATAGAGGAGTACAGATTGATTGTTTTGATAGGTAGCTAACAGAGATAGATTATAATGATGAGTAGTGGCAGCTGTCTCAAATAATTTACTGGTGATATTGGGATCATTATAATTTTTAACTGTTTCCAAGATTGGCTAGCATTTTGCTGTTCAGAGATTTGAGTATAATTATTAAATATCAGGAGTTTTTGTTTTCCTTTTCAGATTAGATTAATTTGAAATACAGTTTGCAAGGCTGTTATAGGTGCTCTGTAATTCTGATTTGTGATTTTGCAGGTTATGAGCTCTATAGACAATAGATGAATAACCTGCATATTGTATTATGCAGAGTCCATTAGGATGTGAGTGCATATCCTTTGTAAAGACAGAAGATATATACATCCTTGTGGTGCACCTGTATTTGACGAGTAGCTTTGAGATGTTGAATTTTGCCACTGACAGTATATGTTCTGTTTTGCAGGTAATTGATAAGTATATGTTCTGTTTTGCAGGTAATTGAACTTAATCTATGAACCTAATCTGTGAACCTAGTACAGTACTGGGGCATTTTATAGTTTATAGTCTTGTTAGCAATGAATGAAGATTAACTACTTAGAAGGTTTTGATGAAATCTAGAAATAGGGCTGTAGTGGAATGTCCTTGGCTTAGTAACCCTGTAGTCCAAAGGCCTGAATAGGGCAGTTGGGGAGAGTGAGTGAAAAGCCAGAAGGGTAACTTATCTCACTCCAGAGTTTACCTGAAAGCAACCTATGGAGTTTTATAAGATGCATGATCATTAAGTTCATATGGAAAAAATGAAGATGTTGCAAAATGCAGTTGTGGCCCAGCTTCTATCTGACATCTTTGGCTCATTTCTCTTTTAGAGGAATTATGGCCCAGCTTTTATCTGACATTTTTGGCTCGTTTCTCTTTTAGAGGAATTGTGGCCCAGCTTCTATCTGACATCTGTGGCCTGTTTCTCTTTTAGAGGAATTGTGGTCCAGCTTCTACATCTGTGGCTCGTTTCTCTTTTAGAGGAATTGTGGCTCAGCTTCTATCTGACATCTTTGGCTCGGGATGTGACCTCACATGTCATGGAGATGTCCACTGTTGTTTAAATTGTTGGAAGACTAATATCAGCAAGGAGTTAAATCTTAGTCATTTCTAAATGAAGCCGTGATTCTTGTGATGAGCATTATGAAACAGTCTCATTCTGAAATAATGTTCAAACTTAAAAAAGTATGTATGCAACAACTTGGCTTAAAGATTATAGTAACTGAGACACAGGGCACTAAACACTTACTGTTTGATAGCTTCATTAAACGCAAAATAAGACCAAAAAGAAAAGAGGGGTGGAATTATGATATTAATTCATTGAACTATCAAAAGCACTTTGGAAAACATGAGTAGTGAAGATGAAATTGTGACTGTCATTTTAAATGATGTTTTAACAGGGGTGATTATACGAGCTTTGTAGCATAAAGAAGTAGCATATAGAAGTCCTAAAATGAATGCATCACAGCATGACTCATTCCTAAAAAATAGAAAGTTATATTGAAAAAAAGGTCAACCATTATCCTAGATGATTTCAACTATCCTAAGATTAACTGGAAAAATAGTAGACCTAGTACTTATATGGAGTCATATTTTCTAGGCATGGCAAGTGAGCATAATTTTAGTCATAAAGTAAATTTTACTACAAGAAGCCAATGTATATTCGATCTTGTGCTAATCAGTAAAGCTTGTATAATAAGAAATATCAAAGGTCTGCGCACAATGGGAACCTTGGATCATGAAAGTATATCCTTTCAATTAGTTAACACTCACACAAACAAACCTGATGCATTTGTGTGGTACAAACTTAAACTGATAGACACAAAGGTAATTCATGGTGCATTAAGTAAACAACATTGGGACAGATCTCATTTAGAAGCAGTAAAGGACTGTGGTTGAGATAAGTTTAAAAAAATCTGTCATATAGAACTCAAGAAAGTAAGAATTTAACACACAAAATGAGGAAAGTATAGTAAATCATACTGGACAACATCTTTAATGAAATGATTAAGAAAGAAAGGATTTATATGCTATATACAAAAGGCACAGTACTAAATAGATGAAGATTAAAGAGTTTTATTAAAAGCTTGAGAATTGCCCTATAGGTGAAAAAAGAAATGTGAGAATTTTCTAATAAATTTACTAGATGATAGGAAGAATTATTTTATATATGCGAAAGCTAAAAATAACATGAGTAAACTAGGACCTCTTAAAAATGCATCTAATCTTTTTTGGAAAAAATGGTAATGGCACAAAACTTCATTACTTACTTTTCAGAGATAACTACTTGTAATATGAAAACTGGTGGAGCAACCACCATTAAATATTACCATCGGGATGTGTGTCTCACGATATGAGAAGAAGATGTTAAAGTATTGTTGGAAAAGGTGATGAGCTGCCAGGTGAGTACATTAGCATAGTGTTTGAAAATGTGACAGGTCTATTGACTGAAAAGTTTAACAGTATATTAAAAACTGGATTTTTCCCAAGGACTGGAAATGTTCACATTCTGTACCTGTACATAAGACTGGAGATAAAGATGACAAATAAAAGTATAGACCCATAACTTACGTCCATTGTCAGTAAATGCATGGAAAGATGCATGTTAGGTTTGTGCATAGAGTAATATTATAGGAATAATTTAGATAATACCCAGTGCAAATTCCTGAAGGGAAAGTCAACCTTGTTGTGTCAAATCTAGTTTCATGAAAACATATCGGTCTTAAAGCATCAATAAATAAAAACTATGCAGTTGTTTACTTGGGTGTCGCAAAAGCTTTTAACCATCTAAGTCATGATTGTATAATATGATGTCTTGAAAGACTAGGAGTAAAGAGAAGCATAATAAAATGGATGTCTAAATGGACAACCAAAATGCAGCAGACAGTTGTCTTGCAATGTGTGCATTCCAGCCTTAAAACAGCCTTGGGGGGGGGGTCTCACAGGGGTATGTGCTGGGACCTATACTTTTCAACATGTTATTTTCAGAGATGCCTTTATCCAAAAGATTTTGGCTTATAAAATTTGCGAATTACTGCAAAGTGGGATCACAAACTGAAGACACAGAGGATTTGTGTATGCTAAATTTTTACTTATCTAGGATAGAAGAATGGGCCACAATTTAACTATAATAAATGTAGGGTAATATATTTTGGAAATAACACTGAATATGTCATTATAATAGGTGATATTAAATTGGAGAAATCTAGGGACAATTGTCCATAACGGTGTGAATTTTAAATACCATATTCTTGAGCTTAAAGCTAGAGCATTACGACTGGCAGATCTGATGCTGAATTCTTGAATACAGTTTGATCTTTTTAAGTTTAAGGAGAATTTGAGATCATGCAAAGGCACTATATATATGAAAGGAATAACAACAATTAGATCTCTGCCATACGCAGAAAATTTGAAAAATGCAGCTTTATATAGTATTCTTTATCGACTGCTCAGAGGGAAGTCATGCCTGACCTTTAAAGCAATAGCCAACAATGATTTATGAAGTCATCTGGGACACTACATGGTATAAGACAAAGGGCCAACTTATAAAATCAGACAATAAGACTCAAAGAAGAGACAGATACATAACACATCAAATTTCAGGACTGTGGAATAAGTTACTGTTAAAAGTCAAACAATCCAACACATTAATTATGTGTAAAAGCAGATTAGATGGCTATATGGAAATAATAAATTCAGACATACAAAAAAAGGAATCTTCAGTATTGAAGGCCAGTTAGAAGTGCCTGCTGATATGGTACAAATAGGCAGCTATGCAGCCAATACTTGAGATATATACTATATTGACCATTTATTTGCCAAGCATGTGTGTCTGTTCCTGTTGATTGCAGGGGCTATTAACCCTGAGGCTGATACTAAGCGGCATTTAAAGCAAGTGATGTGAATATATGGGTGTTACCAGCCTTGAAGTGCACAAAATAAGTTGAGTAGTTTCTAAGTCCTGAGCAAAATGAGGTTTAAGAACAAGAATTGTAATTTCCTCTGACTTGACAGGTTAGTAAGATTCTCTTATGTGCAGTAAAGTACAATTGCTTCACACCAAAAACCAAGAAAAACCAAAGGCACAGAACCACTACAAGCTGGATACAATTTATTTTTAGCGCTTTCGTCAGTTGTAAACTATGACTTCTTCAGAATAGTGTACAATGTAACAAATGAAACATATATAGCCCCAACCAAAACTTAATTAATTAATTAAATATACAGCAATTAACATTTAATGTGCCAACACTCATATCCAAAATAAAACATATAATGCAACATGCTATGTAACACAACATCCTATCATTGTATTGTAATATACATATAAAATCTTCTTAAGCTTGTATCCTAAGTATTTAATAAAACAATAAAATAATAACCCTAAAATATCTTACGAAGGAGGCATTATAAATAAAACTCAGACTTTAGTTTTAAATAACTAGCTAATTATATGGCCTCATTTAAACCTGGGGGATTGACAGCATTGATCCTCAGTTGCCACAACAATTCTTTGTAATCTAAAAATGTATCACTGGGTCCCCCTCTTTCATCAATTACTACATGTTGTATTACAAAGATTTTAAAGTTGTGTTTGGGAAACTGAATGAGATGTTTTACACGACTGAGTGCTTTCTTCCCTGCTACCAGGGATTTCATCAGAATCTACATCCATTCCCATTTTCCCCTATAAATACTTGAATTACATCATGATGTCACAAACTGCTAAATTAATTGGTGAATTTAAAGTGCAAAGTGCATTAAAAACATGTTAAAAACGATATAAATACCATATAAATATACACACTTAAATAAAAACTAGTAAAAACGTATAGAATACAATTACATTATTATTAATTCCATATGTTCCCATAAAACGTTCATTTTCATTTTGTGAATTCCACTTTTCTATTTAATATAGGCTTTATTGTAATTATTTCATTTAAACCCGAGGGTAGGCTTGCTTGTAATCTTATTTGCCATTTGATTTCTCTTTCTTCTATGTATGTTCTATAGTCCCCACCCCTTGGATTTTTTAAAACCTTTTCTAAAATTGTAAATCTAAAATCTTTGCAGCCATGAGAACTACTGATATCCCTATATAGGGCATTGTTGGAGTTGTGTGTATTTATCTGGTATGAGTGTTCATATATTCTGTCTTTCAACTTTCTCTCAGTTTTACCTATGTAGAAACTGGAGCAGGTTTCACACATAGCCAGATAGATCACACCAGTGGTTTGACAATTCCCTCTTACTGGTTTCACCACATTTTGCAAATAATTATTGATTTTTATATTTTGTTCTGTACATATATATTTACACTGTGGGCAATTGCCACATTTTGTAGTCCTGTGTTTATAATTCAACTTACTATGCATTTCAAAATTCTTTTTCAAGTTTGCACCTACTTTGTATACAAAATTGGGTTTGTGACCCCCTATATTCCACAACTTGGGGTTCAAAATAGCCCAATTCTTTGCTATAATTTTCTCTGCCTCCCTTGCATAACCTCCAAATGGAACTATCATAGCTCTTTCATAGTTCTTCTTATTATTTTCAATGTTATTTATTCCACTGTCTTCTCCCAAACCATAGATATTACCTAGAAGTGGCTTATATTTTTTACCCCATTCTCCTTGAATGTATTCCACATATTCATTTAATATTTTTACCGGGTACCCTCTCTCTTGGAACATATGAGCTACTTTTCCTAATTCCTCTTGTAAATCTTCCTTTTTTGAGGCCATCCGTGCCACCCTGATTAATTGTCCCTTGACTATACTATGCTTTTGTTTAATCGGGTGGTCACTGGAATATTGCAAGTATGAGTTGCTGAAGGATGGTTTTCTATATATCTTCGATTTAAAACTACTTGTGTCCTTGTCTATATATGTGTCCAGGTAGTTTATACCTTGTGTATTATATACATGTGTAAACTTTAAAAATCCTGTACTATTATTGAGATACTTTACCAGATCCTTAATGATACTTTCAGGGCCCTTCCATAAAATAAAAATATCATCCAAAAATCTAACGTAAAGTCTCATATATTGAAAAAAAACACTATTAAACACATAATTTTGCTTCCATATTTTGTGAGTTCTCATGGCTGCAAAGATTTTAGATTTACAATTTTAGAAAATTTTAGAAAAGGTTTAAAAAAATCCAAGGGGTGGGGACTATAGAACATACATAGAAGAAAGAGAAATCAAATGGCAAATAAGATTACAAGCAAGCCTACCCCCGGGTTTAAATGAAATCATTACAATAAAGCCTATATTAAATAGAAAAGTGGAATTCACAAAATGAAAATGAACGTTTTATGGGAACATATGAAATTAATAATAATGTAATTGTATTCTATAAGTTTTTACTAGTTTTTATTTAAGTGTGTATATTTATATGGTATTTATATCGTTTTTAACATGTTTTTAATGCACTTTGCACTTTAAATTCACCAATTAATTTAGCAGTTTGTGACATCATGATGTAATTCAAGTATTTATAGGGGAGAATGGGAATGGATGTAGATTCTGATGAAATCCCTGGTAGCAGGGAAGAAAGTGCTCAATCGTGTACAACTATCTAATAAAGATTTTCGTGGTGTGGATCCCTGCCGTTGCAGTGTTTACTTTTGGTTTTATTTTGTGGACTTGACACTGTTTGGCTCTCTTTTACAAGTTTTTGGTTGATTTTTGGAGCCAGCCTTGGTATGGATTCGCTCGACGAGATTCCAGCATTATTTTCCACTGTAAGGAAAGAAGAGATGCAACAAGTCCAATCGGAACTTGTAATATGAAAAGGGGAGCTCACAAGGTTAATTGAGCTCCTCACTCAACCAGAAGAACTAAACAGATGCGTAAATTCAAAAAGAAAGCGCCACTCGTCCCCCTTAAGTGACGTCATGCCCAACGCGAGCAGGACTATGAGAACAACAGGATTCCAGGGTGTAAGTGAGGCGAACGCCAACGAGGTCAGAAACGACAGCTTTTTACACCATTTAAATACAAAAGGTACTGACAAGTCATTTGAAGCAATAAGGTTGGGGGCGAGACCAAAAGAAGCAGCTACTAAGTATAAACACGCAGAGACTGGATGTAATGGCACTAAAAGTAATACGAATGAAGAACGCCATAAGGGTATAAACCAGAGACATGTGAGTAATAGCTCGAACCAGATGGTTCAAAAACAAACTCTTGGACATAAAAAGACTTTGATTCTTTATTGTCAAAACAATATGTTTTTCCAGATGATGCATTGTGTGATAAAAGACAAAAGAATAGGAATGATGAGCTGATTATGTATGATGGTACAGTAAAGGACATGATTTACAAGTTTGAGGCAAAAGTGTTTGATATAAAGAAATTGCAGTTAGAAAATGGATATCTGTCTGAATGTTTGACTAAGAAAATTATACCTAAGGGTCTTAGAATTTACAAATTCCCTTTTGGGTTAGAGTATGATGATATTTTAATAGCAGAATTTAAAGAAATGTTTGACAGATATGGTATGGTATGGAATTAATAGGGAAAATAATAACACATAATGACAAAAAGCTTAGCAAATTGATAGGTGAAGCAGAAATTCTGGATGGAAAAATTAAAAATGACCTTCTTTTCACTGAATATGAAGGGGTGTACTACAGGAAATTAGACAGTGTAGATTTTAAATGTAATAGAATATTTGAAACTAAATGTAAGAAATGAAAGAGGGACTTAGAAGAATACAAGGAAAATAGGGCATATGTTATTAAGAGAGATAGATTAGGGAAATCTAATAGAAATAATCAGGACAAAAACTTTAATGGGCAAAGAAAAATGCATAGAACAGAACCAAATAGGAATTACTACAACAAAGGACAAATTAATAAAGACATCAGTGAATTTCCAACTTTTCAGTACCAACAAGAATGGGATGTGGGGCTAGAGCAGGAAAGAGAACAATGGACAACAGGATGGAACAGAAGGAACAGGAACAGGAATTAAGGGTGAACGAACAGATACTAGAAAATGGAGTTGTACATGCTATGAATGGATATCACATTTACAACTATGCAGGGATAGAATTAATACCTGAACATTTTGAGTTATGTATGAAAGGGTTACAATTCGTCCCAACAAAGTTTTTTGATTACACAAATACTATTATAGAATTAAAACTGTTCCTGAGAAAGTTAAATTTGGCCTACATGTTTCATGACAGAACTAAAGTTGAAAGAAAAGGAAAAAACAATACTTTGGAACCTAGCAATAAAAGTGTGTACAATCCACCTTTAGACCCAACCTTAAATGTCTTAGAAAAAGCAATTATGGAGGACATTTAGAAATTAAAAAGTAAGGAGAAGCCTACCTTAGTTAATAGAAATTTGACTTACAAACAAAATGAAGTCTTGCAAAGTCTTAAGAAAGATAAAACTATAAGAGTTATGCAACCGGATAAAGGAGGAGGGATGGTTTTCTTTGACACACTAGAATGTTCTCAAAAAATCTTTGAAATGTTGAATGACCCAGACATATATCAACCAGCATCTCTAAACGAGATAAATATTAGTAACAAAAGAATAAACTACTACTTGGAAGATTACCTCTTAGAGGAAAGAATAACAGGAGAAATTTATAAATACTTAAAAGTCGTAAACCCAAAAGTAGCCACTATATCTGGGATACCAAAGACCCACAAAAATTTGGAAAACTTATATTTCAGACCAATTGTGGATGGACGAGGGTCAAAAACATACCCTTTTGGAGCAACTATAGATAAGTGGCTGAAACACCAGGTTTTTAACAGTGATCACATAATCAAAGATTCATGGGATTCTCTGGGAAGAATTAAGGAAGAATTGTGGGACAAGGATATAATATTCATAACGATAGATGTAGTTGAATTATACACATGCTATCTCAAACAGGAGGGATTAGACATGTTTAGGGATTGTTTACATAAGAACACAACACTGGATAAAGATAAACAAAATTTAATAGTGGAATTTATGGAAATTGTCTTAGATTTTAACTACATTTTCTTTGATGGAGAATACTATAAGCAACATAGAGGTGTAGTAATGGGTGCTTCTTGTGCCCCAGTATTTGCAAACTTGGTGATGTTAAACTGGGAGCAAAATTATGTGTTTAATAGTGTTTTATTTCAGTATATGAGACTTTACGTTAGATTTTTGGATGATATTTTTATTTTATGGAAGGGCCCTGAAAGTATCATTAAGGATCTGGTAAAGTATCTCAATAATAGTACAGGATTTTTAAAGTTTACACATGTATATAATACACAAGGTATAAACTACCTGGACACATATATAGACAAGGACACAAGTAGTTTTAAATCGAAGATATAAAGAAAACCATCCTTCAGCAACTCATACTTGCAATATTCCAGTGACCACCCGATTAAACAAAAGCATAGTATAGTCAAGGGACAATTAATCAGGGTGGCATGGATGGCCTCAAAAAAGGAAGATTTACAAGAGGAATTCGGAAAAGTAGCTCATATGTTCCAAGAGAGAGGGTACCCGGTAAAAATAATAAACGAATATGTGGAATACATTCAAGGAGAATGGGGTAAAAAATATAAGCCACTTATAGGTAATATCTATGGTTTGAGAGAAGACAGTGGAATAAATAACATTGAAAATAATAATAAGAACTATGAAAGAGCTATGATAGTTCCATTTGGAGGTTATGCAAGGGAGGTAGAGAAAATTATAACAAAGAATTGGGCTATTTTGAGGAATAACCCCAAGTTGTGGAATATAGGGGATCACAAACCCAATTTTGTATACAAAGTAGGTGCAAACTTGAAAAAGAATTTTGAAATGCATAGTAAGTTGAATTATAACACGGGACTACAAAATGTGGCAATTGCCCACAGTGTAAATATATATGTACAGAACAAAATATAAAAATCAATAATTATTTGCAAAATGTGGTGAAACCAGTAAGAGGGAATTGTCAAACCACTGGAGTGATCTATCTGGCTATGTGTGAAACCTGCTCCAGTTTCTACATAGGTAAAACTGAGAGAAAGTTGAAAGACAGAATATATGAACACACATACCAGATAAATATGCACAACTCTAACAATGCCCTATATAGGCATATCAGTAGTTCTCATGGCTGCAAAGATTTTAGATTTACAATTTTAGAAAAGGTTTCAAAAAATCCAAGGGGTGGGGACTATAGAACATACATAGAAGAAAGAGAAATCAAATGGCAAATAAGATTACAAGCAAGCCTACGCCCGGGTTTAAATGAAATCATTACAATAAAGCCTATATTAAATAGAAAAGTGGAATTCACAAAATGAAAATGAACGTTTTATGGGAACATATGAAATTAATAATAATGTAATTGTATTCTATAAGTTTTTACTAGTTTTTATTTAAGTGTGTATATGTGTATGGTATTTATATGGGTTTTAACATGTTTTTAATGCACTTTGCACTTTAAATTCACCAATTAATTTAGTAGTTTGTGACATCATGATGTAATTCAAGTATTTATAGGGGAAAATGGGAATGGATGTAGATTCTGATGAAATCCCTGGTAGCAGGGGAGAAAGCGCTCAATCGTGTACAACTATCTAATAAAGATTTTCGTGGTGTGGATCCCTGCCGTTGCAGTGTTTACTTTTGGTTTTATTTTGTGGACTTGACACTGTTTGGCTCTCTTTTACAAGTTTTTGAATGAGATGTTTTGCCAGGACATTTTCATTGTTACCCTTCCCTATATCATAGGTGTGCTGATAGATGCGTGTTATAAAGGCATTTTTAGTTTTCCCTATATAATATATTTTACAAACCTGGCATAAAGCAATATAGACCACATTCTTGGTACCACAATTGCTCTTGTGCTAGGATCGCACAACCCCATGGGAAGGTATTTAAAGCATGTGATGTAAATATATGGGTGTTACCAGCCTTGAAGTGCACAAAATAAGTTGAGTTGTTTCTAAGTCCTGAGCAAAATGAGGTCTAAGAACAAGAAGTGTAATTCTTCTCTGACTTGACAGGTTAGTAAGATTCTCTTATGTGCAGTAAAGACAAAAAGGCCAAAAGTGCTGCAAATAACCTAAAAAAACATGTTATCTTTTTCTCTGGAGTCTAGGAATCATCAGTTATCTTTTTCGGTGTTGGGCTATACCAAAATCAAAACAAAATCAAAGATCAGATCAGAGTTAGCCATTCTGGCAGCTAGGGCTGCTAACCAATCTGGCAGCCCTCAACTCTTTAAGTTAAGGATGAAAAAAAAAACAAAATATTTCTTTTTCGTCTTTAGTCTGTACCGAACCACTTGCTAGATATTTAAGAGGCAGCTTCCTACAGCGAAGAAGGAGTGCTGAGCACTCCAGCTTTGACCAAAATTTCATTAAATCATTTATTTCTGAATGCCAGTAATGCATTAAACCACACACAGAGCACTAAAGCTCTCTGTCAGTTACATTATTAGCATCCTGATGATTCCAACCCCTGAACATTTTGCTCTGCCCTTCACACCACCCAAGGCCTCTGCCTTGGAAATCTGGTCACTATGTAACATATCATCCTTGGGACTGTTGCATCCCAGCAAAAAGTAGGTAAAACAGTGTCACAGTTCATGGCTGTATGTACTACAGCTTGTGTGTCTCACAGTGTGACTCTACAAAAACATATTTTGCATGGGAACATTTCTTAAGTTGCATATCAATAAAATTCAAGTGTCAGCAGCTGTGGCAGGCAGTACTTACTAGTTCTTGCAGCAGTAGCAGCAGCTGACCCAGACCTATATGCATGTTGAGACAGACCTCAATAATGATGAATGATTAGGCTGTGGTCAGTGAATTATAACTCGAATGACAGTAGATAACTGATCACTTTCACACAGAAGAGGACATAATAAGGAATCTGCCAGACACATGTCACCTATGTGCTGAATCGAGGGGGAAGTGTGATGTTCTTATCCCTGTGGAGACCAGGGCAAATGTAGCACTTATCATTTTAGCTACTCGGACCTTTCAGCAAACAACCATTCGTCTGGGGACATGTTAAATATATTGCAGGCATCTGCCTTGCAAATAATCAGCAAGTTTCTCAGCAATATACTTCTGCATGAGGAAGAGTATATCTAGTTCACCGGGACAGTAAAGGAGAGAGAGAGAGTCACCACTATGCATGGCTGCCATAATAACATTATCAGAGGCTCTCCAAGTAACACATTTCTACTTGGTTCTGGAAGATCAGTAGGCTGTGGGTTGTATTCCGAACCCAGGTTTTTAGATTAATTTTTCATTGCTGACTCTCCAGTGCAGTATGAAGAGGGTGCTGTACTCTTACTGACTGTACCATCCTTCACCTGAGATATTAAAATGAGGTCCCACTTACTTAGGATGGTGGTAGTTGAGCAAGATGTAAAAGTTTCCATGGTATTTATCAAAACGGTAAGGGAAGTTACACAATCGCCTGGCCAAATTTCCCTTTCTCAGTATGAATAGTAGCTTGTGTCGCCTGTCGGGTGCTAGGATCCGCCACATAATGCAAGCACTCAGGTCACTCCAAAGCAAATAGAAATATGACTCAGTCATTGTACATGCTGGTGTGAATGACATGAGACGTACCTCCCTGGACTACATGAAAAGAGACATAGAGGAGCTCTCTGATCATGTAGCCCAGGCTGGTATGACCCTGACCTTGAGCAGCATCTTACCCTCACCTAGAATGATGCCACAGTACAAAGACAAAATGATAGATTTTAACAATTGGCTAAAATTTTGGTGTCATTCAAAGGGAATCCAGTGTCTGTCAGCCTGGGATGACATGCTCGACAAGCCACGTTGCTTCGCTAGGGACGGCTTGCACCTTGTCACCACTGGGCTTTCGGATATTGGCAAAGGCTCTTGCCACCCCCATAGTGCCTTTTTTAGGCAAGGCTCAAAAGTCAAACCCACCCCCATAGACAGCACAAGGAACAAGAAACTAAGGGTAATGCTGCTAAACGCCAGAAGTCTTAACCTCAAGATGCACGCACTCGAAGCTCTCCTCAGTATGGAGAACATCGATATCTGTGCAGTGACAGAAACCTGGTTCAAGGCTTCAGAGAGCACCCCAGCACTACCAGGCTATACCTCATATCATGCTTTTCGGCCCCAAAACCCGGACTGAACCACAAAAGGAGGGGGAGTTTCCATATTTATCAAGGATATCCACACCTCCAGGTTAGTGGCATTGCACGAAGTATCGGAGACCATCCATGTGCAACTAACAGTGGGCAAGACTGCTTTTCAGTTTATAACATCCTACAGACCACCCTCTCAAAGTCAGGAATCCCACTCGGCTTTCCTGAAAACATTGGAGAACATGAAGATCTCTCCGAACACCATTATATTGGGCGACTTCAACTACCCAAACATTGACTGGGAGCACTACTCAAGCCCCAGCACCTTAGCCCAAAGGTTCCTGGAAATTATAAACTCAAATGCTATGGAACAACTAGTCACCACTCCCACAAGAGGGGACAACATACTAGACCTGATCATTACCAACATGGGGACTCTATGCTCCACACCAGAAGTATATCCCTCATTGGTAAAATCAGACAATAAATTAATTTCACTGGATGTCCACATCCCGACCCCACCCCCAGCCCAGAAAACCACAGTGAAAAACTTCTCAAAAGTGAACTTCTCACTTCTCAAAACCAAAGTGGAATCCTTCAAGGCCCCAGGGCCAGTGGAAACTACGGCCCAAACTGCAGAATCCTATATAAACGCATTCTACGGACATCTCCAGGAATGCATGGATCATGCTATCCCAAACAAAACCAAGACCCAATCATCCAAAGGCAGGCGTCCAGTCTGGTGGACCCCTGCCATAAATAAACTGTACAACAGAAGGAGGAAGCTACTACATGATAGAGCAAAATCCCTAATAGGGAAGGCATCTCTGATCAGTACTAGCAAAAAATTACGATCCCTCATAAAATCCTCCAAAGCCAGCTTCGAGAGAAAAATTGCACAGGACACCAAAGACAATAATAAGGCTTTTTTCAGTTATGTTAGAAACCTGGGATGCTACTCCCAGACTTGTTCTGAGTTGATTCTAAACGACAAAAAATACACTGAACCCACAGACATCGCCAATATCCTGGCAGACAGGTTCAGTGCAAACTTCTCCACCCCCTCCCCCCAAAAGAGCAAGTATCTATCCCGGCAGAGGGCTGCCTCCCAAACATCTCTGATGCTCAGGTGAAGGCTGCCCTCTCCAAAGCAAAAAACACTGCTTCCATGGGACCAGATGGCGTCCCAGGTTGTGTCCTACATGAACTCCAAGAGGAACTAATCCCTCAAATAAAACAGCTATACAATCTCAGCCTCACTACAGGATATGTGCCCACAGAATGGCGTACAGCAACAGTGGTCCCACTCCACAAAGGTGGAGCCTCTACAGACCCTGGAAACTATCGCCCCATAAGCCTGACTAGCTTAGTCTGCAAGGCTATGGAGAGGATCATCATGGAGCTCATAAACAAAGACATTGGGGACCTACAGACACTAGATCCTACCCAGTTCGGCTTTGGCAAGGGCAGATCCTGCCTTTTGAACCTGGTTGACTTCTTCGAAACAGTCACCAAAGCCATAGATGAAGGGAAGGTAGTCCACACAGCCTATCTGGACCTTGCAAAGGCATTTGACACAATACCCCACTCGGGCGTCATAGATAAGCTATCCAGCTTAAATATAAACCCCTATGTCACAAGATGGGTCGCAAACTGGCTCAAAGACAGAACCCACAGAGTGAGAGTTGCTGGAGCCATGTCAGACTCGAAACCGGTCACAAGTGGCATCCCACAGGGTTCTGTCCTGGGACCACTCTTGTTTGTTATATACTTTTCCGAGGTACAGGCAAACATGGGAGGACTATGGCTCACCAAGTTCGCAGACAACTGCAAACTGGGTGCCATAATCAACTCTCCAGCTGACACAAACATCCTTCAAAAAGGGCTCACAGAGACAGATAACTGGTGCCAGCACCATGGTTTAAAGCTAAATGCCAAAAAATTTATAGTCATACCCTTTGACAAAAACAATGTGCCCGCAAATTACCACATAGGCAGAAACCCATTAAGTACAGAGAAAGTTATTAGGGACCTGGGGATCCAAGTTGATAGCAATCTCTCCTTTGAAAACCACTTTGCCAAAGTGGTTAGAAAGACCTTCTACATAGCCCACCTCATCACGAAGGGTTTCACATCTAGATCAAGAGAGGTAATCGTGCTCCTTTATTCATCCCTCATCAGGCCCATCATTGAATACAATGCCCCTTTTGGGATGTACCTTACCTGACACCTGCAGCAATTAGAAAGACCCCAAAAGTATCTCACCAAGAGGATCAAGGGTCTCAAACAGATGCCATATGCTGCTCGGTTAAAAAAACTCCAGCTCTACTCAGTTGCATACCGCCTACTTTGAGGCGATCTATGCCTGACATACAAAGCTATGTCAAATCCAGAATTAATGGACATGCTCCACCTCAGTAAATCTAAATCCCTTAGAGCCACATGCTCGAGGGACTTGAACCTCATCACAGAAATAAATAGAACTTGCTGGAGGGACAGGTTCATAACCCAGAGGCTCCCTTCGCTCTGGAATAGAATTCCAGTTCATGTGAGGCAGAGCACCTCACTGAATCTCTTCAAGAAGAATCTCGATAGGTGGATGGGGGATCGTAGGTTTGTCCCAGGGATTACTCCCGTGTCACTATTAGACAGAGGCACAGTAAACTAAACCTTAAAAAGGGCACAGTATACTCAAATCAAGGGGTGGCGTAAGCCATACAGAATCGGGCTAGGCTTATAATTGCCCCGGGGAAGATAGCCTAGTATGAACCTATGAACCTATAATCTGGTGAAAAGAATGTAAGTAAAATAAAATATCACACACCTCTTGGGGGTATTACATGTTATGGAATATACCATGTGACAATAATTGCACACATGTATAAATAAAAGCCTCACCTGCCCTTATTCAGAGATGTCTGTGAACATGAACAGCTTCCAACCCTTGAACTGCCAGGAAGTCTGCATTTTTTTTGGGGGGGGGGTATCTTCAGTGAGCATGTGCAGCATGGTTGCAGTTCCTTTGATTTCCATACTTGGCACATGTCTTAGGTTAATCATTGCTTCCATTAAGGAGACTTCCTGCAGGACTATCTTGTTGGTAAATTTAGATTCATCAAATAGAATAAATTTAACTTATACATAACCAATGCATATAGCTACTGTCTACCTCACCACAAAATTATTTTGTTGCATGTTCCAGGTGATGCTAAAGCCTGGCTAATGACTTCTGAACATAATCCCCTTAACTGTGGCTGAAGTGAAACACAACAACAGCCAGACTGTGACCCAGAATGTCACTGAATATGTATTTGCTGTGCTGAAGGCAGGTATCTGCTGCCTTGACATACATAGGAGGCACACACACACACACATACACACACACACACACACACACACACACACACACACACACACACACACGTGTGTATGTATACATCTGTGCACTGTAATATTAGCCCCCAAATAGCCAGCAAGCTGACTGTTGTCTCCACCTTGCTGCATAACATGATTGTGTGAAAACAAGATGATTAGCTCTATGAAATGACTCTGTTAGGTCCTATTCCAGACATCACAGCAGAAGCAACAGAGGACAGAGATGTGGAGCAGTATGATATATGTGCCCTATAGACTCCCTTCCAGGCAGCAAAGGGTGCGGTATATGGTGGTGCTGGTAAAGTGGTGACATCTGTTTGAGAACTGTGGGTTATGTCAAACATAAAGTAAGAGTGTTACACAGACTAACCATAATGCATGCAGTTTTACTATCAGGCTATGCTACTCAGTGTACGGTTTGGTTACACTGTGCATCAGACATCACCTCAGTACAATACAATATAGATGGGAGGGATGATGTGAGTCAGAACTGTCATCATTTGTGCAGGTGACAGTAGACACAATAACACATTCCTGCAACACCGTGTCATCTTGATTGGATAATTTGGCTGGTTTCTATTTCACTGCCTTTCTCTGCCTTTAATAGCCAGTGTTTTAAATTAGTATGTACTTGTTTGCTCAAGCTGTTCAAAGCTGCAGTGAGATAGGCCTTCTGCCATTTGCTCTGCTGTGATATTGGAAAATGATAAGTGCTTATTTTCAACTGTTTCCTGCACTTCTGTTTTACTGCATATCTGTTTAATCTGTGCAACTGTTATTTTAGAGTCCCACCCACCTACCCAGCTGCTGTTGTGGCCTTAAAGCTTGGTAGATTTGAGTCACCTGCCTCTAGTATAAAGTTGATACTGGGCACTCCCCCAAGTCACAATTTATCAGCTCATTCTACTGTTTATAGTGAGAACTTTGTAAAGGCCCAACCCTTTAGCTTCTTTTGAATTATCTTATTATCTTCTGGCGCCTCACTTTCTACAAAAAAAAAAAAAAAACTGTACCTCTTCCTACTTCATTTTGCTGCTTTTTCTTAGGAGTTTAACTGCCTTTAGTTTGCCATATTTATTAATGCTTGTTGCCAGCCTCATTAAATTGATGACAATATTCTACTGAATTACTGCTTTATTTGTGCTGTCTGTTACTGTTGTGATTATGAGATATTGTTTTAAAGCAATCTACTGATTAACTATATTTCATTGCTATCTACTGCAGTTCATTACTGTTTAACTGCATTTTACTGCATTTTGTTGCTGTTTAACTGTTTTTTTGCATACTGAGAGTTCTGTTGTTTTGACTATTTTTTTTACTGTGTTCCTAACCTTAAAATTGAGTACCACAATCAAGATACAGGTCTGCTGCATCCAGAGCATCAGCTGCATGTTTTTTAACCCATTTTGAGTTATTCCAGCTACAAATTTTCCCTTAGTAGCACTTGTGTTATCATCTGGTAGTACTACTTTTAGACATTCCTCCCTTTACCCTCTTAGCTCTTTCAGTTTCTGACAAATATGGATGGACAATTTCCTACATTTTCTCCTACCAGTCAGGTTGATATGGGCATCCTGAGACAGTGTGGCAACTGCCTCATGTACATGGACAACCCTCTACTGCTACCACCTAGGAACACAATCTGTGAGAGATGCAATTACATCAAGCACCTAGTGTCATTCCTCTCTCCCCTCACAAAGTAGTATATCTGACACTGAGAAGGTTGGCAACATGAACACCACACCTCAAACACCACCCACACCTACACAACACCCTCCCCACTTATGCGGAATTCCTCAAAAAAAGCATACCCATACAAAAGAGACCTCCGAGGCATAAACACACATGAACTCCACTGCCCACCACACTGCACACTACACATAGTCCACACACCTGTGTCTCACAGCCACTAAGACCTAAACATAAATCCAACATATTAGTCATAGGAGACTACATTGTGAGACACACAGATGTGCCCCTCACCAGGCTGGATAAGAAGAAAGTCACGGTTAGTTGTTTGTCGGATGCCAGAATCTGCCATATCACCAATGCACTCAAGTCTCTCAACAGGTACTGCTATAACTCTGTCATAGTCCATGTTGGAGTGAATGACTTGAGACATACCTCCCAAACTATATGAAGAGAGACATGATTGAGCTTGCTGAATATGTGTCCCAGGCAGGTATGTTCCTAGCCTTAAGCAGCATTCTACCATCACCCAGAATGATGCCTCAATACAAACAGAAAATGATTGACTTTAACAATTGGCTTAGTTTCTTAACAATTGGCTTAGTTTCTGGTGTCATTCCAAGAGGATCCAGTACCTGACAGCCTGGGATGACATGATTGATGAACCACAATGCTTTGCCAGAGATGGCCTGCATCTATCTCCCTTGGGCTTCAGTCTCCTGGGAAAGGCTCTTGTCTCCCCCATAGTGCCTTTTTTAGGCAATGCCATGAGGTCAGAACTACCAACATGAAAATTTCATCAAAACATATGTTAAAGGTCATGCTGTTAAACGCTAGGAGTCTAAACATGAAACTGCACTCATTGTAAGCATTCTTAACCTTGGAAGAAGCTGACATTTGTGCAGTCACAGAAACCTGGTTTAAAGCTGCAGAGAACACCCCAGCCATACCAGGTTACTCATCCTATCATTCATTCAGACCCCAAACCATGGGCAGCAAAACAAAAGGAGGTGGAGTTTTAATATATATAAAAGACATACACACCTCTAGGTTGGTCAAACAGTATGATGCACAGGAAACACTCCAGGTGCAGTTAACCATTGACAAGACCTCTATTCAAATCATAGCTAGCTACAGGCCCCCAACTTTGACTCAAGGTGCCCACTCCACCTATCTTATCCTTTTCAAATCTATGAAGATTCAACCCTTTACCCTGATCCTGGGTGACTTTAATTATCCAACTGTAGATTGGAAGATATACTCATGCCAAAACACAAATAACCAGAGATTTCTTGATTTTGTCAATGCAAATGCCTTGGACCAGTTGATTGACACCTCCACAAGAGGTGAAAATATCTTGGACTTGGTATTAACCAATATGAGTAGTCACTGCAGTATCCCTACAGTGTCATCATCCCTGGTAAGATCTTACCACAAAGCAGTCACTTTCAAAGTCACCATCTCCCCCGACACCACCCAGCTAGGGTCAAACAAAAAAAAAACTTCTCCAAAGATGATTATTGCCTCCTGAGGGAAGGTATAAACAACTTTGCAGCCCCCTCTCCCTCCATAGGAACTTGCACATATGTCCAAACCTACACCAAAGTACTATATAAGCATTTATATAGCTGCATGGAATCAGGAATACCAGACAGGATGAAATCATGCTCCTCAAGGAAGAGTTAACCTGTCTGGTGGACATCTACAATAAATAAACTCTATAATAAAAGGAAAAAAAAATGCTGTCCAGGACCAAGAAGGAGCAGGTACCTAATTGGAAGCAATCTCTCCTTAGTCTGAACAAGCAAATAAGAGCACAAGTGAAATCCTCCAAAGCAAACTTTGAGTCCAAACTGGCCACATCTACTAAATACAATCATAAGGCCTTCTTCACATATGTCCGCAATCTTAAGGGAAGCACCCAGATCTGCTCAGAACTGATGGTCAAGGACACCACATACACAAATGCTGTAGATATAAGAAAACCTGCTGGCAGACAGGTTCTGTGAAAACTTCAATCCTCTGTCCCCTTCAGTAAAACAGGACATTGCCAGTACCTGCCCCTCCTCTCCTTATCTCTAGGGAACAAGTCATACAGCCTCCATGGGACCCAATAACATTCCAGGCTGCATCCTACATGAACTCAGACAGGAACTTGCAGCACCATTAGGCACCCTATTCAACCAAAGCCTGAGTACCAGCTTTGTCCAAGCTAAGTGGAGGACAGCTACTGTCATCCCCTTGCACAAGGGTGGAGCATCCACTGATCCAGGAAATTATAGACCCATCAGCCTAACTAGCCATATCTACAAGGCCATGGAGCGGATTATCATGGATCTCATTAACAAGGATATTGGCAACTTCCAAACACTTGATCCCACACAGTTTGGTTTTGTGAAGAGGAGGTCATGCCTGTTAAATTTGGTCAAAGTTTTTGATACAGTCACCAAGGGCATAGACACTGTGACCTGGCCAAAGCCTTTGATACTGTTCCCCACTCAGGTATAATAGATAAACTCGCTCAACTAGGCATCAATCCATATGTTAGCAGACGGGTAGCAAAATGTTTCACTGATAGGATCCGCCTAGTCAAAATAGGGGAAGCCACCTTAAGTAGTAGACTCATAACAAGCAGTGTACCCCAGGGATCAGTCTTGGGGCCTCTGCTGTTTGGGATATACTTCTCGGAGGTGCAGGACAAATCTAGTGGGATATGGTTGACCAAGTTTGCAGATAAATGCAAGCTGAGTGCTGTCATCAATTCTCCTAGTGATGTGGACATCCTCCAAGAGGGTCTCACCCAAACAAATGACTGGTGCTAGAAACATGGCCTCAAACTGAATGCCAAAAAATACATCATCATCCATTTCGGGGAGAGTGATGTCCCCACAAATTATCACATTGATAATAAGGTCCTAAGCATGCAATCAGTAGTGAGGGACTTGGGCACCCAGGTTGATAGCAAACTGACTTTTGACCATCATACTGCCACCATTGTACGGAAAGCATTCTACATGTCCCACCTCATTAGTAAGGATATCTCATCCAGGACAATGTGGTAATAACATCCTTGTATTCTTCCCTTATAAGACCCATTACTGAGTACAATGTCTCTTTCAGCATGTACCTCACAAAGCACATGCAGTAGCTGGAGAGAACACAGAGGTTTCTCACCTGGAGAATCTAGGGCTTCAAACATCTACCCTACACAGACAGGCTAAAAGCCCTGTCCCTCTACTCAGTCTCCTACAACTTCTCAGAAGTGACCTTTGTCTGGCATACAAAGCAATCTAAGACCCTGCCCTGATGGGACTGCTGCACATCCGCAAGTCAAGCTCCACTCAAGTAACCTGCACGTGCGACCTCAACCTGGTCTGTGACATCAATAGGACTTGTTGGCAGGACAGATTTGTGTCCCAGAGACGCCCCCTTTTGTGGAATAGACTCCCTGTCCATGTAAAGCAGAGTACCTCATTAACCCTTTTTAAGTGCACCCTGGATAACTGGATAGGGAACCTAAAGTACATCTCTGGGATTCCACCTGTGTCCCTGCTGGACAGTGGCATAGGGTGCTGACCTGTTGGAACATGGGCTAAATTCTTGGCTAGGCTAGTAAGGGCCTCAGGGCCAATAGCCTAGTAACTTCCTATGATCCTATGAACACAAAAATTGTCACAAACTGGATGGAACACGGGACACACATGGGGTGTGATTGAAACATGTTGCAACTGTCAATACCTCAGTATCTTATGTGTGGGGGCCACCAGGTGTTGATAGGCTTTGTCATTACCTTTGACAGGAAGGAAAGCTAGTGTGTGAACTGGACCAGGATGCCATGTTCTTGTGAGGGTTGGCAGTGCTTGAGTCATCGCATACCCTTGTTGGCCTGTGTTAGGTATGTCCACATCAGAAGCAGTGTGCACACATGAACCTACTTGTTCTGGCACAGGAAAGCACATATGAATGTATCATCCAATATCCATATGAGATCCTTCTCCCTGCTCAGAATACCGGGTGCTCATAATGTGCAGTCACAATGTCTTCAGTAGTTCTGCCTTTATTTCTCCCATGTGTACTGTTCTTTACTACCCAATGGTGACAGAGAGAGTTTCCTGATGTCATGATACCTGACCATGTATTTTGGCTTCATCTTCATATGCATCCATGTTGCTGTCTTCAATCATTTGTCCAGCCTCTGACATTTGTATAACATGCCTTCCACAGGTAATACCTGTGAATGTAGAACACAGAGAACTCCATGGTGAGCCCAGTGACACGTGATTGACATATGTGACTAGGAATCCCATATAACATGCAGAGCAAATGTGTTTATCCAGCATATGCCATTGTACCAAAATTTACCTTCAGAGGTGGCAGGACATTGTTGATGGCCTGAGATGCTTATGCCTGCAAATGTGTGTTATGCAAACTGAATTATTCTTCATACAGTATGTCTAAAAACAGATAGACCTCTGCTAGGTAGTACCCAACCTATTTTAACACACTTTGAAACATGTGGGGGTGGAGGGAGTTGGGGTGTTCCCACATTAACATCCGTTCTCTCTCTGGGGATACTGTGTAATGCAATACCTCCAGGTTGGGTTCTGAGGAATTCTTCCATCTCAGTAACTTGTGCAGATCCTGGAGGGCCACTCCTTGTAGAATATTACTTGTTTTCAGAACTAAGTGCCACATGCTCAGCTAATCATATCTGTGAGGTGTCAGTGACATTGGCCTATTGTCTTATTCTGCCCACATGACATAGATGTCCTGAAGAAGGGACTGGCAGACCTGGTTTCATGACTGTTGTGCTGTCCCTCCCCACTCAATAGTTACAGGCCTTTCTTCCTGTGGGATTGCAGCAGGATCTCTGTAGTTCTGATATTTCAATTTTGCAGCTTCTGTTTGCCTGGTTGTCCTCTGGAAATGTGGCAGCTTATTAAAAACATAAGGAATACAAGAATATATTAACGAAAAATCTGTACCAAGGTACAACCACTAACTTAAGAATACATCAGAATGATGAAGCTCTGACTTAATAAAATTTGGGACAAAAGTGCTCAATAATAGTCTTGTTGCCCATGTTTTATAGTTTTTTACAGTTTTTCTAGTTTGTCATAAGCCTCACCATTTCCCTGGTGGTTTTGTGGCATGAATCCCAAGGTTGTGTTTTTAAAATACAACATTATATTTATTGTGATACTGACTGGTATATATACAAATAGTGTGCATACACCTGTTTCACTCAGGCTGATATTCACAGTGTGTAGGCCCTATCAGCCCTAGTATATTGGAATATAATAATTCATGACAGAGGATAGCCGATGAAATGATCAAGCAAAATATGCTGCAAGATAGTGTCACAGTGTACAACTCCTGCATATGACTGACACGTAATTGGATATTAATGCCAGAGTTGAGAAAAGGAGAGCGATTATAGGCCAGATTGTTGGCTGACTGGAACACTGTCAGAGATACCTCTGCTTATAAGATAGCCATAGCAGAATGTCTGTGTAACATCACCACTAGAGAAACCATATCTAGCATGTTACACATCTGACAAAAATGCAGATGTTGTGGTTTCCCCTAGAAAAAAAGGCCTGCTTCCATATACCCTGTTAGTGCTACCAGTAAACTTTTGCCTCTACTTCCACATTTGGTATCATTTAAGGTACACCGCTAGTCCCAACCATGTTCCCACCGCTACAAGTAATCATAGAACTGACTTGGGCTAGAAAAAGGTATGTCTCCTGTTTAGTATTTGTCAGAATAGCTCACACATACACTTACTGCGGTCCTACCTGCTTGAGTTGATGGTAACTGCTTGAGATAATGGTAACTGAGGTGGATGTCAAAGCTAATCTTAGCTAATCTTTTAATTCTTGATCTCTGCACTTCACACTTTATTTTCCTTTCTTCTTCTCTCCTCCCTTTTCTTTTGAAATTCTATACATCCTTCTCTCTTTATTTTATTTATTATTTATTTTTTATTTGACATTTGTTAACCGGATTAGTCCATCTGAGCCAAAGGCCCATTTTCAGTGGATACCCGAGGAAAAAAGCTCCAGCATTACAATAAAGAAATGCAAAGATAACATAATTATGCAGTATACAAAAAAGATGGAGAAAGACTGCACATTACTAAAAACAAAAGAGTTATAAACGAGAGAAGAATACATAGTCAAAAAAGCATGTACAAAAATAAACTAGAGAAAAGCTAAAGTATCACCAATCAAAAGGTTTCATACTAGGCAAACGTACAGAAATTAAGGAGGGAAAAGTTTGACATTAAAAGTTTATAATTAAAAAAAAGGCTACTTAAATGTAAATAATTGATGAAAGTAGTAAACAATAAAGATCCATCATTCCCTTGGTGACATACTGTTTGGCATTGAAATTCATCAACAGGTAAGTTAATCAAATTGAGAGATTACTGGAGAGATGTAGTAAATAAGAAGGAGAGGACACAGAAGTTTAAGGAGGATTTAAGCAGGAGCAGGATCTTGAATTGAGGAGGTGAAGTTTGACCTCAGACTTGAAGCAGCTGGAACTAGTCATAGTGCAAATGCTAGATGGGAGCTTATTCCATGCAAGGGACACTGAATCCTTGTAGAAGAGTTTGCCTATAGTTTTGTTAGGTTTATATATGTCCGGAAGGTGCTGGTCTGAGCTACAAAGGCTACAGATAGGGATGTAAGGGGATACTATGGTGGAGAGAGAAGGGCAGACTAGGGGTTTGTTGAGTAAGGAGTGTGTGAGTTGCAATTGGAAAAGTAGTAAGAGCTGAGGGAATTCCAGCCACTGAAGCTGATTCAGAGCCAAGCAATGATGTGATTTGTAAGGTAGGCTACATGCAAATCTGGCTATACTATTGTAGGTTTGCTCAAGTTTGTAGAGTAGGGTTGACTGGAGATAGATAAAGGTAGGAGAGGCAGAAAAGAGACATGGAAGAAGGAAGGCTTGGGCTAAGGAGAGTCTGGAGTTAGGAGCGAGGAATTTGTTATTTCTATAAAGAAGACCAAGTTTCTGATTAGCTTTTTTTTTTTGATGCTGTGTTGAATATATATGCCAAATTTTAGCTGGTCATCAATTATAGTACCAAGCAATTTAGTGTGTGGCTCTGCTTTAATGAGGGTGTTATCACGAGAAGAAATTGTAAAGGTGGATTTATAATGGGAGGGAGGTTTGGGAAGAAATAGTAGGAGTTTAGACTTTTTGAGGTTAAGTAGGAGTTGGTGTTTTGTGGGCTCCCAAAGGACATTAGTTTCTCTCTGAATCCCCGCCTTCTAACCTCCTTGTTTTCCAAATTACACCTTATATATTAATATTCTATATTATGTCTCTCATGCATATTCTTTCTAACCTATTTTCCTATTTGTATTACTTAGTAATAATTATACACCCCTACATCTATTACTTCTTAGTTAAAACTACTATTTCAAAACAGTAACTATTTTTCATAAAAACACACGATTCTACCTTGATATATATTTTAATGGATGCTTAAGCTAAATTATACTTGTATTTATATTGAATGCAGCTCTCTTGTACTTTTGATGTTTAAGCTAAGTTACACTTTTTCTTATATTGAATACAGTACTTTTGTACTTTTGATTTTTAATGTATTGTATTTTCTGCTGTTTTCTGGAGTTTCTTTTTCCCCCAGGCTGCCACTGCAAATGGATACTCTAGACCCAGTTGCACGTAAACAAGTAAACAAAAGTTCCCCAAAGCATTGGACAAATTTCCCATAGAAGTATAAATACCACCTCAGGTCTCCACTGAATAGAGACTACTAGCCTAGTGAGATTAACTAAAATAAAAATAAAATAAACAATCATTTTTGTGATGAAAAGGGCAACAGTTTCTGTATATGTAACCTCTTCAAAAATGTATCTGCATCAATTCTCTCATGTGTGAGCACTAAAGTTTGTCAGATTAAAAAGGGTACATCTTAACAGACAAACATATCTGAATAGCAGATAAAATGTCTCTAAAATATACTATGCTGCCTGTTTTTCACTAAACTGCGAACAGATATGCCATTGTATTCCCAAATGATTTAGGTTTATATCCTTTTGCATGTTATGTAGTAAAATATGTGCTTGCAACATGCCTATCTCTGAATATCGCTTGAGTTTCTTAATTATGGCTTTACACACCACAATATTTATATGTAGCTGGTACATAAGACATGTTTCAAGTGCCATCACGTTGTAAGCTTATTCTGCCTGTGGTGTTTGTGTAGGAAAACGTATTTGAAATGTGACATATTTTTTTCTTTTTTCTTTCCTTCTGTTTGGGTATTTGTAACCTATGTATGTGCCTTGTTTAATCTGTAGCATGTTTGTTTCTTGTGGCCTGTAAGTGGGACCTCTCCTCAGTAAATGCAAAGCAGATAAAAAGAAAATGATACTTGTAATTGTAATGTAGCCTGGAATTCTTAGGGCATTTCATTGCCAGTACCATGTGGGCAATGTAGTATCTTCCAGCACCCCTTACCCTTGGTAATTCATTTCAAACAAACTATACTGGTAGTGTGCACAACCAATGTGGCTAATTAAAGCAGCAAGTACCGCTCTACTGAATGGTGAATATACTGTTATTCAGAGACATGAGAAAGCCATATAGAGCAACAGCTTTATATGGCTCATTATCATGTCTATGAATCAAACACGGCACGATTACAGATATCTAAGTTCCTTCTACCAACTTGCACAACATAGATGCAGAGGTACCTACAAGAACACACACACACACACACACACACACACACACACACACACACACACACACACACACACACACACACACACACACACACACACACACACACACACACACACACACACACACACACACACACACACATACTCATATGCACATACTGACATAAATGGCTTTGAAGTACTAAATGTCAGTGAACCTTGCTGCATCACTCCTGCCACAGAACCGAATGAGTATACACTGTCAAAAAAATGGAGTACACTTTTTTGTTTCACTCCCTACACAGCACAGCAGAGCTATTCTTTGAATCACTGTAATGTGTATTTGGGTCTCGTCAAACAGTTCCGGGGAAGCGCACATGGTTAATTAGCATTGGCTGTGCCCCTGGGCTACTGCATTTGCATGTGGCCTTTGCAAGTGAGATCAGTGCTATGGATCAGGGCGTTGCTATTACAATAACACCAAATCATATTAATACCTTAACGCACATTACAAGAGTGCAAAAATTCCAAAAAAGTTTCACTGAAAGCACAACTGACAAAACTCAAAGTAAAAAATCTCTTTTTTGCAGGGGAGCAAGCACCCCTGCACCTCCCATGTGAGACAATGTCTTCTACATACTATAAACTTAAATATACAGCTTCTGAGGTTGGAAAACAGTGAAGAAAAGGGAGATCTCCACTATTGCGAAAGTGCTTTCGACACATTTTCACTGAAACAGCACATCAATACACTGACTCAATCCCATTGGCATGCACAAATCTCTGAATCAGAACTCACCTGAAACAGTATTGTGTATTGCATTATGGGTATCAGAATCCTGACCATAAAGTGTACCATTATGCAGGTTCTCAGGAAGGCTCTAATTGCTTGTAATCACGACACACAAAGGCTTGAAGTTAGGAGGAAAAAGGATCATAAAAAACATATTACAATATACTCAAAATAGGCAGCTGTGGAGAACTGGGAAACCAGTGATTAGTATACATATTCATTACTTTAGAACTGTTTTTATTAGTTGTGGTACTCACCTCTAATTAGCCACATTGCTTGAGCTTAATACTAATATAACTTGTTTGAAAAAACATTAGCATGATTAAGGGACATTGAGAGATACCGTGGTTCACAGAGAGAGTGGTAAGAAGGGGATCTAATTGCTATGCCAAAGATTCAGCTGTGTCAGTGATCAGTGTAGAGTCCCAGTCAGGGGGATGTAGATGTTGAAAGTCCATATCAAGGACAGAAGTGCATATTTCCTTTTTCTTTTCGGAACTGTATTGCATTTTGTGAATTACATATTAACTCAAAATGTGATACACTTTCTTCTTTTTACTCTAACCTGTTAGGTACCAGTGGTGTGAATTGATAGACCATTCCTTGATAGCCATCAGATCTTTTTGGGGTGAATGGAGTGGATCGAAGGACCATAGCCCCTGTTCCTCATGTACATGGTTGGTACACTGGTTGTTGGAGGCAGGATTCAAACCCCTTGGCTGCCAGCCTGATCTTGACATATTGGTGACAAGGGATGCCATGTTTCATATTTGTTGGCAATTGGTGAAGATAGTAGAAATAAACTTATTCAGCTAGTAAGCAGCTTTGTTACCTAATGAGTGTGTGTGTACGTGTGTGTGTGTGTGTGTGTGTGTGTGTGTGTGTGTGTGTGTGTGTGTGTGTGTGTGTGTATATGCATATACCCTCCCATCCACAAGGTAAACTATACAAAGTTTTAGTTTTAAACAGCAGTTATTTTAATTTTAGTTATTTTAATTTTTAGCTAGTTTACTATAGCGAAGCCATGGTGGTGCAACAGTAGCATTGTCACCTCACAGCAAGAGGTTCTGCCATTCGATTCTCGGCTGGAGTGTCTTCTGTGTGGAGTCTGCATGTCCTCCCCGCGGTCGAGTGGTGTTCAAAAGACATGCGTGAATAGGCGTGCCTTCTTTGAAGGTTGGGCGTCAGGCTGGCACCTCGGCACCATAATCGGCTGCCAATCATTAGCGGACCGGAGTTCCGCTGTGGCGACCCCTAACCGGGAAAAGCCGAAAGAAAAACAAAACAAGTTTGTTTACTATAGCAATAAGCAGACACAAGCTTGTCTATGGATAGCAGAAATCAGTACTTATTTTCATAAAAGGGTGAATGGATGTATGGTCACTACATCCAAAATGATTGCAGATATTTTGGCGAGACACATCTTTGGTACACTAGTTGAGGATGTGTGGATTTGG